>NC_136514.1:47400922-47423422 GCF_053919585.1 Euprymna scolopes | reverse complement strand
TTGCCGGGAACAATTCTTAGCTTTGAATTAGTTTCAGTTTTATACAAAAAAGCTGAACGAACACAAGACGGGCTGAAATAGCAAGAATTTTGTAAAAATCGACGTAAATAAATCTAGACACGACCCGCATTCCCAAATCATAGATATTATTATCTAGCGAGTATATAAACACTTTTAAGCGATAGTAACGACCCCGGGACCATCGGCGAAAAAAGCCTTTTCGAGACATACAATAATGCGTGCGCCGCATTTGCCTTTTATATATATAGACTAGCGGGAGGTACCGGGTGTTGCTCGGGTGTTTGGAGGTGTGTGTGGTTTTGGGTAAATCAAAACTCCGGTGGGGGGAGGGGATAAAAAAAAAAGTTTTGGTAGGTAAGTATGAGGATCGAACCCGAACCCTTGAGGCAAAGTTAGAAATTAAAGTGTGAAAAAAAAACATGCGACGTTAACCATTGGGCCACCGCGAAATACTAACGAAAACACGTTTGAATTGTTTAACTATCTAGAATTGGCAGGTGCACGTTTTAATGATTTAATGAGGTCAACTTTGACTGCGGGCTAGTATTTTATTTACTGTGGGAACGCTTTTTTTATTTTTATTTTCCCAAGATGTTGGGGGGGGGGGTTGACCTGCTCCCCATAAAAAGGGGATTGCCCAAATTTAATAGCAATTGTCTGATATAAGGAAAATATTTCCACATTGATCAAATCTGATTGCTTTCGAACATTTCCGGCAATCGCGACCGGAAAAATACAGCCAGAATTAGTGTCGCTTTTATTATACAAAAAAGCCTAATCCACATGCAGAGAGCGAAAAATGTTGAATATTTATCTTTTCGAAGTCGAGCAAATTAAATAGACAGGCGACCTCCGTTGTTAACTCGTAGATATTATGATTTATATGTGATATAAAAAGTTTTAAGAAGTTGTGAGCCGACCGCTTCTCGGAAAAAAGCCTTTTACAGACATATGCAAAAAGCAAACAAACATACATACATACACACATTTTCGCTTTTATATTTATAGATGACAGGTGAATTTTATATATATATATATATATATATGCGCATGGGTCAGAAGCTTCAAAATGAGGGTGGAGAGTTGTATGTTTTAGTTTCACTTTTAACTTCAAGTCGTATGTATATTTTTTTTAGTTTTGATCTCACTACTATATCATAGGTTCAATATAATAATCGCTATTGTCTCCATAATAATAAATACGCAATCTGCATGAATTAAAATATCATATTTAAGCATATCTTACGACCGAGTAAAGCCGGGTGGCCTACTAGTGTGTGTGTGTGTGTGTGTGTGTGTGTATATATATACATATAAATACTTCATTTAATCACATAAATTAATATACGAAGATATAATTTTATGCGTAAATTTTTCAGTATTTACTTTAACAGTGCTCAATACATAGATAGAGCTTGGTAGTAAGTTATAAAAATATATAAGGCAATTAAGCTACACAGAATATTCCACATTTTATTCTCGTGAGAATTCGTCAGGCTTATGCATACTTATGCATAAGCCTGACGAATTCTCACAAGAATAAAATGTGGAATATTCTGTGTAGCTTAATTGCCATATATGCATAAGCCTGACGAATTCTCACGAGAATAAAACGTGGAATATTCTGTGTAGCTTAATTGGCATATATATTTTCATAACTTATGCTAGAATCAATTTGTAGTAGTGATTTTTGATAGTACACTTCTATAGTGAGGCAATTGTTATCTTCGTTTAAAAATAGAGTGCCCCTTTCTTGGATGTTGGATGTTTCCCCACACTGACTTTGTGTCTAGCTCAACCTTCGTGGGGAGGCATGTAAATAGTGACATAGTTAACAACTTATGAAATAGATTGGTTTGTGGATCAGCTTTTCATCCCACATCTACATTTGTTCTAACATCTATAATACAAATCTCCCCTGTCTGTTTAAACCTATGGATGTATGTATGTTTGTATGTCTGCCTAAAACTTTCCACAGCGGCGGCGAATTTTCACAAGCTTGGTATCATTTTGAGGCTCGACCGTTCGGACGACAAATATCGAAAAATTGGCTAAAAACAGTAATCTCTTCGCCCTCAACTGGGCACTTTTCTACAGGAGGGGGTCACTTTTTTCGCCGATATTTTCGAAGGTCATCCTCTCTTTTTGATTGTCTAGCCATAATTTAAATCTACGATACTTCTGGTTTGGCGATGGACACAACGGCAAAGACATCACTTTTTTTTTTTCACATTCTTTAACTTCTTCGTGATACAGGTTCGAGCCTACCTGCCTTCTACGATTTTTTTTTTTTTTTGCTCAATATGCACCTCCAAAAAACCGGGCAACGCCAGACACCCTGGCTAGTATATAAAAATATAGCAACTAATAACAACATTTATACGTAAAACAGTAAATACATTTAATCGAAACAAACGTGCACGCATCCATACACACATTAGTGTTGGGACGATTAATTGCAATCGGGAATTGGAAAAATCTTAAGTTTTTAGCGTATCGGTATTAGAAAAGCGTGTCTGATTTCTGATTCCAAAAACAATTCTTTTCGTTGATTTTTCTTTTAAATATTTTTATATCTGGAGGAGATATTGTTTACTTGCAGGGGGGTAGGGGCATCGGGCCTTGCCTAATTTTAATTCACGCAGATTTTGTATTTATTATCACAGAGCCCATTCTCTATTGAATATGATATTGTACCTAATATATAATGCTGATTTCAAAGGTTTTAAAAAAATATATATTAGTTGGATGCTATCAGGTAGAATCGAAACCAAAACTAAATGTTCGCTACCGTTTGAGCTATCAACAAATAGATAAGAAAGATTTAAAATTAAACCACTTCAAGCTATGAATGAATGTGCACAGAAAGAAATATAAATATGTCAACAAGTACGCCTTATTAGTCTAAAGATTTTACTCGTTATAAACCAATCTTGGCGTATGATTACTATTTCCTGTTAATTTCAGTGTTATGTGACAGTTTATCGGTTAAATATTTACACACACACACACACACACACACACATACATCTACTGTTTTATTTGCATTGATTTTCGTGGTTCCATGAAAAGTCAGTATTCAATAATCTTTCTTGGTGGCAGTTTCAAGCAACCCTCGTTTCCTATTCACTTGTTGCTAACACCTCGTTGTCATTTCAAATACACTTCTCTCCGACACTATCCACATTGATCTGCCATTTATTTAGCTTTTCTGAATTACTTATTCTTTTGATTATTCGTTCTTAGTATATCCACAATTTTGAAGACGTACATATGGTCACTTCTACTTTACGGCTGCAAATGTTGGACAGTAACGAAGGTAGCTGAAAGTCGTTTGGAGGCAGCTGAGATATGTTTTTTTTTTTTTTTTAAGGAGAATTCTACGCATCTCATGGACAGAAAGGAAGAGAAACGAAGAAGTCATGCGTAAGGCAGAGTACAGCGGATTACTACTCAATACTGTCAACGCCAGTTAAAATTCTTTGGCCATTTACTGCGAGGTGGGGGGGGGGTGACTTGAAAACAGCTTGATGTTAGAAAAAAAAAAAAAAAAAAATCGCCAGAAAAAGACCAGAGGCGGTCAAAGAACAAAGTTCGCCGACAGCTTCAACATGTGTAAGGCAGAGTACAGCAGATCACTGCTAGTTATTCGGTCATTTAATGCAGGCGGACAGCTTGAAAAAAAAAAAAAAAAAAAAAAAGAAAAAAAAAGCTTCATATTAGGAAAAAATCGTCGGAAAAAAAAGAGCAGAAGAAGACAATGAACAAAGTTCACTGAAAGTCTTAACACGGTAACTGGAAACACAACTATAGATCCCATCAGAAAGACCGAATGCAGAGAGGACTGGAGAGACATGATCGCCGATATCTGCAATAAAACACACGCTCCTTCAGTCTTAGACAGACTAAGGATACTCACGAAGTGTTGTCTGCGCGTAAAATTTTTGTGGCAGGAGGTGTGCAATCTCCAACCACACCTCTCCTGAGACGACATTGTTAAATACGAGTGGCAAATGAAGTACAGGACGACTGGAAACAAATGCCGAGATAAGCGGAGAGCACATACAGCACCTAGAATTCCCAAATGGTCACCCATCTGGTACTAACCAGGCTCAATGTTGCTTAACTTCGGTGATCTGACGAGAACCGGTGTGTCAACACGATTATGCCGTATATGTCTGCAATAACAGACATGATAATTGAAGAACAAGAATATCTGGAAACCTAGATGAAGAAGGAGAAATATATCCATGGAAACCTAGCTTTCTCAGCCTCCATCTCGGCTTTGTACATTACTCTTCTTGCTTCCCTCTTTGCCTCCAGATACACGTCCTTCTTCACTAAACCTTTTATCCACTCACTCCTATGCTTCTGCTTTTCTATGATGCTAGCAAGCTACCCGGCATTGCCCGGTCGTAAAATACACTTAAATATGATATTTTAACTAATGTAGATGTAATAGAAAATAAGTCCTATAATAATAAATATATCCGCATGCATTGAAATATCATATTTAAGTGGATTCCTACTAATTTTGACCCATGTGCGCATGATCATGCGCTTACCTACTGGACTGGATGATACAGCACCTATCTTCGACAAATAGAGACCACGCCGAACTACACCAAGGCAAGTAAGAAAAATAAATGTATTGTCAAAAAAATTTTTTTTTAATTCTTGATGAGAGCTTTGTTATTCGCCGAAAATATAAATGAGTTTTTATTTAAATAAGAATGAATAAAAATATCGCACGTGTCTGATCTTCTGTCATGTTTGGAATTTCATTTTTTTCTGTGCTTCTAAAAAAGTGAATTTCTATTAATTTTTACATATATGTAAGCCTATTTTACGGCAAGCAATGCTGATCGGCCTGCTAAAAATAAAAAATAAATAAAAAAATAATTTTATATATATATATATATAACTACTTCATTTACTCACATAAAATTAATATACGAAAGTATAAATTTATGCGTAAACATTAAGTATTTACTTCAAAAGTGCTCAATACGTAGGTAGAGCTAGTTAGTTAGTTATAAAATATATATGGCGATTAAGCTACACTGAATATTCCGCGTTTCATCCGCATAGGCCTGAAGAATCCTAGAGTGGATGAAACGCGGAATATTCAGTGTAGCTTAATCGCCATATATATTTTATAGCTAACTATATATATATATATATATATATATATATATATCACAAGCAGGGTGACTCGACGTTGCACAGGATTGATGATGATCAACAAATTTTTTACACTCCCATATTTTTATATTGCCATTGAAATCAGTGAAATCTCCCATTTTTTAATCAAATCGATTGATTACCTGTTCTTGTTGGGGACCAGTTGCGGTGCAAGTATCATGCTTCAATTGAGCTCCAAACAGAAAAATTAATTTTGAATGCGCTCCTATCATATCAAAGAATATACTGCTGATTTTGCCTTATTGGCTGACCGGTGATAATGGTATATGATGAAAAATGGTATATGATGAAAAATGGTATATGATGAAAAAGTCAAGAATCATGACTCAATTGTGCTCTAAACAGACACATTCATTTTGAACGCGCCCCATCTTATCAAAAAACCTATTTTTGACTTTATATGCTGAGTCCTTCTACTTGTGTGGTGATAAAACTTCTCAAATGCACTTGTGATGTTAGGCTGTGTAAGAGTGTTAATTTTAGTCAAAATCGAACGTATCGTTCATTCTATAATCGGATTTTTTGATTAGCAATTTTTGATACTTATTGGAGGCATTCTGATACAAAATCTACCTAAGAACACCACCACACACATAAAGTACATTTGTGTTAAATCAAAAAACAATTGGCACAGTCGTTTCCGAGTTTATAAGGATAGAACACACACACACACAGAGACAAAGTTTCTTTAGACAAGATAACAAAAAAAAAACGCTAGAATATTGGAAAACCTGCAGTTTTTAGTGTATTGGTACTGGAAAAATTTCTGCCTAATTTCTGCTTCCAAAAACGATTCTTTTAGTGGATTTAAAAAAAAAAAATTTTGTATCTGGACGAGATATTGCTTACTAGCAAAGAACGACAAAACTGGGCAATTTTTTTACAGGGAGGGTCAGTTTTTTGCGCTGATATTTTTTGTAAGTCATTCAATCCTCGCGCCCACAACATTGCATAAAAGGTCTTATTTCAACCGCTTGTACCGTCATAATCACGTAGGCACATCGGTAAGACACTTTTTTCTTTTTTTTTCCACCTCTTTTTCCTCTGGCGTGTAACGCGTTCGAGCCTGCTTACAACTCATATTTTTCTTTTTTTTTTTTGCGCTTGCAATTTTCCTTTTTTTTTTTTTTTGTTCAACCAACACCCTTACACACACCTCCACTTCCTTTTCTGCCTTCGTGTCACAGGTTCGAACCTGCCTTCCTACTACAACTTTTTTTTTTTTTTGCTCAACACACATCTCCAGGCACCCAGGCTAGTTTTCTATAATATAAATCTCACCTGTCTGTTTAAATGTATGTATGTGTGTATGTATGCATGTTTGTTTGCCTAAAACTTTCGACAGGGTCGGCAGATTTTCACGAGATCGGTATCGTTTTGAAGCTCGACCCTTTGGACAACAAATATTGAGAAATTAGATAAAAACATTAATTCCTTCACCCTCAACTGGGCACTTTTCTACACGGAGGAGTCGCTTTTTTTCGCCGATATTTTCGAAAGTCATCCCCGCTTTTCGATTGTCTAGCCTTAATTTAAACCTTCGCCACTTCCGGTTTAGAGATGAACACAACGGCAAAGACGGCATGTTTTTGTTTTTTTTACATTCTTTTCCTCCTTCGCGGTAAAAGTTCGGGCCTACTTGACTAGTACTTTTTTTTTTTTGCTCAACACATACCTCTTAACACCCAGGCAATGACGGGCACTAAGGCTAGTGAGTACATAAGGTTGTTACCGTAGCTACTGCTGTTGCTGGCTGTTGTTCTTAGTACGGCTGCAATTGGCAAGTCGGCAGGAAGCGAAGCGTAACCATCAAATATTTACTTGTTTATGGCATCTGATGCATATAGGCACACATGAACCTACTTTAATGTATCCTATTTCTGACATCTACTGAATTATACAGTTTTTTTTTGTTTTTTTTTACTTATACTAAGCACTTACATTTACAGACACACACACACATCTCTCTCCCTCTCTTTCTCTCTCTCTCTCCCTCGTATACCTGATGCTACTAGATCAGGTTGTCTGAAGATATCGGCTTCCTGATTTAAATGCACCACACACTGATGTTACAATTTTTTTTTCCATTCCCTTTGCAAAACTCAATCATGTTATGCAAAGCACAAAACATGTTTGTTTGTTTTTTCCTACAAAATAACCAAACCAAACACCATGAATAAATATTTGAAGATATAAAGAACTTGAAACACAAAAACTTTTTTTTTTTTCAAAATTACTGGATTCGGAATTTAATAATGCTAAAACGGTTGCAATGCCATAAGACAAAATAACCAAACCAAACCACAAACAAGTCATATTGTCACTAAAACACAAGAGACTAGTGTGATAAGTGCCAGATTTATAGGGACAACCTTGGTGGGAAGTTTGGGTTTAAGTTGGTTGTTCGCATTACATTTGGCATAAAAAAGTTTGACATGGCACCACAAATAAATGCTTGAACTTATTAACGTGAAGCATAAAAGCTTTTACGAAAATGACTGAACCTGAAAAGGGTTGATATGCCATAAAACAAAACAACCAAACCAAACATCACTAATAAATATTTAAAGATATAAACAATTTGAAGCATACACCCTTTTTTTTTTTTTTTTTTGTTAAATTACTGGATTTGACATTAATTAATCCAAAAAGGGTCGATATGCCGCAAAACAAAACAAATCTCTCATATATAAGAGCCGGTGTTAAATTCTCACTGATTGTTGTTTTGTGCCAGCTGAAATGAATGACTCCCACCTTAAAGAAAACCCCTTGCTTTAATAAACTCCTAGAAGTATCCAGATCTAAAATGAAAGACTGTTTATCTCCCTCAAACCGTGGGAAGATGTGACACAATGGTCGGAAAGTAAGATTGAAGAGCAAGTGCCCTAGAGGAAGAGCACTCTATCTTACAAAAAATGTTCGGGTAGCCCATTCGGCATTTTATAATAGGGGCGCCTTGGGCAAATAACAACTAATAACTAAACAAATAATTAACCCTTTACCGAAGAGAGAAGGCAAAGCCTGGGAAGGTGGACCTCCTAGAATTACACAAGAACAGCAACATACTGCAGGGGAGAAAAGGCCATTTAAAAATTGGCCTAGACTTTGTTGGGTGCTGAGAAAGAAAAAAAAAAAACAATCCTGGCTGAATGGCAGATTTATATTCAATCTGTTACTAAGATTGCTGGAAAAAAATGGCTAGATTATTCCACTGCACCAAAAAGGTTTTTTTTTTTTTTTTTTTTTACATAGGAGTCACCACTTATCAAGGCCCAAAGGCCACTCGAGGATAAGGGTTATAGAGTGTACAGTAGTCAATGGGATAATATTGTAGTAATCATTAGTAGTGGAAATTTCGTAACTTGGATTACTTAAGGGGGGGCGGTTCATCAAGAATTTGTTTATGTTGGACTTGAAGACAACCAAGTTGTAGTCAGGCGTGCAGTTCTAAGAAACAAGCTTTCTTCATGGAATCTACGTTTTGATTTAGGCACGGATAAAGAGTGGTGAAAATTATTGACAGTGGTTTCAGCTAGACGGGTGTTTTTCGTGAAAGATTGGCAGGGGGGGGGCAATCTTCAGTACCTGGCTCCTGATGCAACCCCTTACTTATATATTCAGATATGCTCTAAGATGGAGTATTGCTGTGGCATTTGGGAAGGTGTCTCTTAAAGCACTTCTTGTCCGTGTTTGGATATTTGCAATCTATTTATTTATTTATTTTTTTCAATTTTCTCATCAGTTTGTTTAAGTTGGGGATGAAACATCCTTCTGGATATCAGACATTCGCCCGCTCACTCATATATTGCAATTAAGAGATCTTTTTAAGATTCTACCCGTCCCTTTAAGTGTAATCGTTTGGATCCCCCTTGCACTTGGTTCACCGGGTATATTTGTCAGGTAGTTTTTGAAATTCTTTTTTATGGGTGCTGTTGGTCTTATAATAACTGGAATGATAAAGATCTTCCTAAGATTCCAGTTTCTTTTCATGTTGTGCATACGACCTTGGTATTTCATTATCCTTTTTCCTCTCAGCTCTGTTTAACGTAGCATCGTTAGGGGACACCGACTTCAGTATCACAAAAGGCTACGTTGTTTTAAACATTTTTATGGTATGATAAATACAGGGTGATCCCCAAAACAACAAAACTCACATTTTTTTTTATTGTATAAAACTTAATTTTAATTATTTTCATTTCTCTTTTAGAATATAATTGTCAACCATGTACACAATATATTGAAAAGAAATTCTTCCCCAACATGTCATGGGTAATCAAGTAAAAAACATGTTTTGCTTGGAGTCTTATTTTACCAACAAATCACACACTGTAGTGCAAGTCAAATTTCTGAATATAATAGAGATTTCGTTTAGATTTATACAAATTTTATTATAATTTCAATTAGCAAACAATAAATCAAATTCTTTGAATAGTTGACCAAATTCGAAATGAATTTTTAAAAAATACTAAATCATTATACAGGATGACCACTCCCCCCCCCTTCACCCCCCCCCCCAAAAAAAAACAAAACCGACATTCTTTTATATAAAACTGTTAATCATTTCTTTTCCGTTTCTCTTTCAGAATATAATCGTCAATGTTATGTACAACATACTGGAAAAATATTTTTCCAACATATCATGAACAGTTAAGAAAAAAATGTTTTGCATGGAGTCCTATTTTTCCAACAAATCATATGCTGTAGTGCAAGTCAAATTTCTGAACAAATTTTAATATCGCTATGCGCCATTACAAAGCAAGATTTCTGATTGGGTTCAGAAATTCAGATAGTTTAGAACTGTACAAAATGTAAATTTTAAAGGATTCTAAAAGATACTCCTTCGGGTAGGAGAGGAAGTGCTAGGACAGAAAGGAAGACTGATGCTGTAGGGGACTCAATGGCGACGTGTACAAAATTATCTTGACCGCCGCAGTGCCATTTGGTGCATATTTTAGACAGAAGATAATTTTTAAGCAAAGTGATCAATATAACTGAAACGTTATAAGAAATGATCAGACAAACGTTAAACTATTATTATATTGAATGATAGTCAATCAACGTTTTTTCTTGAAAGCTTTTTTCTATATACAGAATGACCCTCCCACATAAAAAAAATAAATAAATAAATAAATAACAGAATCACAATGAAGAAAAACAAAGCCCACATATTTTTTTTACATAAAACTGTTAATTTTAATTTGTTTCTTTTCTCTTTTAAAATATGATAGAGATTTTGTTTAAATTTATAAAAATGTTATTATAATCTCAACTAGCAAACAATAAATCAAATTCTTTGAAATGTTGACAAAGTTCGAAATGAATAATAAAAAAAAAATACTAACTGCAAACACTTGTGCCCCCACTACGTAGACACCCTCGACAAACCCGACAGGCAGCTAAATCCCACCCCCACACAGTAGAGATCCCTAGATGTAAAAGATCTTTCTACTCCAGTAGTTTCTTCCCCAGAACCGCTAGGCTCTAGAATTCCATTCCAGGTTCCTGCTTCCCTAACTGTACTGACATGCAGAAGTTCAAGTGCAACGTGAACCGACATCTTGCTGCCCAAATCCCAACATAGTGCCCCAGTAGTTGCTGCCCCTGATAGCAGCCCCCTACACCAAAGTGGGAATGTGCCTTGTTTGGGGTGAAAATGTAATAAAAAAAAAAAAATAAATAAATAAAAAAAGGATGACCACTCCCACCCCCTTCACCCCTCAAAAACAAAATCGACATTCTTTTATATAAAACTTAATTTCTCTTTCAGAATATAATAGTCAATGTTGTGCACAAACATATTGGAAAAATATTCTTCCCCAACATGTCATGAACAATTAAGGAAAAAATGGCGATCTATTTTACCAACAAATCATGCACTGTAGTGCAAGTCAAATTTCTGCGAATGTTTCAATATCGCTATGTGACATTACAATAATTTCAATATCGCTATGTGACATTACAATAATTTCAATATCGCTATGTGACATTACAATAATTTCAATATTGCTATGTGACATTACAATACTTTCAATATCGCTATGTGACATTACAATAATTTCAATATCGCTATGTGACATTACAATAATTTCAATATTGCTATGTGACATTACAATAATTTCAATATCGCTATGTGACATTACAATAATTTCAATATCGCTATGTGACATTACAATAATTTCAATATCGCTATGTGACATTACAATAATTTCAATATTGCTATGTGACATTACAATAATTTCAATATCGCTATGTGACATTACAATAATTTCAATATCGCTATGTGACATTACAATAATTTCAATATTGCTATGTGACATTACAATACTTTCAATATCGCTATGTGACATTACAATAATTTCAATATCGCTATGTGACATTACAATAATTTCAATATTGCTATGTGACATTACAATAATTTCAATATCGCTATGTGACATTACAATAATTTCAATATCGCTATGTGACATTACAATAATTTCAATATCGCTATGTGACATCACAATAATTTCAATATCGCTATGTGACATCACAATAATTTCAATATTGCTATGTGACATTACAATAATTTCAATATCGCTATGTGACATCACAATAATTTCAATATCGCTATGTGACATTACAATAATTTCAATATTGCTATGTGACATTACAATAATTTCAATATTGCTATGTGACATCACAATAATTTCAATATTGCTATGTGACATTACAATAATTTCAATATTGCTATGTGACATTACAATAATTTCAATATCGCTATGTGACATCACGATAATTTCAATATCGCTATGTGACATCACTATAATTTCAATATCGCTATGTGACATTACAATAATTTCAATATCGCTATGTGACATTACAATAATTTCAATATCGCTATGTGACATTACAATAATTTCAATATCGCTATGTGACATCACAATAATTTCAATATCGCTATGTGACATTACAATAATTTCAATATTGCTATGTGACATTACAATAATTTCAATATCGCTATGTGACATCACAATAATTTCAATATTGCTATGTGACATTACAATAATTTCAATATTGCTATGTGACATTACAATAATTTCAATATCGCTATGTGACATCACAATAATTTCAATATCGCTATGTGACATTACAATAATTTCAATATTGCTATGTGACATTACAATAATTTCAATATCGCTATGTGACATCACAATAATTTCAATATCGCTATGTGACATTACAATAATTTCAATATCGCTATGTTACATTACAATAATTTCAATATCGCTATGTGACATTACAAAGCAGGGTTTCTTATTGGGTTCAGAAATTCGGAAAGTTTGCAAGATTGCAAAATGTAAATTTTAAAGGTTTCTAAAAGACACTCCTTCGGGTATGGGGAGCGATTGCTATGACAGAAAGGAATATTGATGTTGTATGCGACTCAGTGATGACATGTACAAGTCTGACTCCAACATCACGGTGCCCATTTGAAGCATGTTTTAGACAGAAGATATATAAACTGTAGTATGCGTCCAATTTTGAAGAACGTTTCAATGTTGTTATCTGTCATCAAAACACAGGATTTTTGATTGGGTTCAGAAATTCAACGTAAACAAGTTCTTCATAAGCCGTCCCCTTTAAGTAATCCAATTTACCAAATTTCCACTATTAATGATTACCTCGATATTATTCCATTATTACACTCATTAACCATTATCCTTGAGTGGCCTCCAAGCTTTGATAAGTGTAAAAAAAAAAGTTTGGAACTGTGTAAAATCTACATTCTAATGGTCTAATGGACAACTATTCAGAGAGTGAATTCTAGGACAGTAAGGAGCAGTGATGCTGTAAGAAACGATGCACATTTAAAGCATATTTTAGGCAAGATGACTTTTCTCTAATATTTCGTATAATAGTTTTTCTTATTTTCTCCGCACCTTGATGTTTGGATACATGTTTTATTCGTTTGTATACTTCTTTTTGGTTCTAAAATACAGGGTGATTTAAAAATAATTTTTTTTTAATAGAACCTGCAATTCTTTTATATAAAATCGTTAATTTAAATTTTTTTTTTCTTTTTTATTTCAGAATATAATATTCAACGTTGTGCACGACATACTGAAAAAATATTCTTCCTCAACATGTAACATGTAAGAAAAAGGTTTTGCGTAGAGGCCTATTTTACCAGCAAATCATACAAAGTCAAATTTCGGAAAACATTTCAGTGTTGCTATGCCCCATTAAAAACCAGGATCTTTGATTGGGTTCAGAAATTCAGAGCAAAATCTAAATTCTAAAGGCACTTATTTGGGTTAGAAAGTCTGTGCTAAGCCGGAAAGGACCATTGATGCTGTACAGATCTCAGTGACACTGAGCCCTAAGAAATCATTTCAACGACTTAGTTAAAAGCTGGGAATCTCTGAAAATTTTTGCGACATGTTCTTACACTAGACCTTGATTTATCTCAGTAGAAAATCCGGTACTTGTACAGTTTAATCAAGACATTAAAAAACGAAAACATCGAAAAAAGTTTAAATTGTATGTATCCATTATGGAACGGCCCTGTCGGTGGGGCATTAGAATACACCGACTGCCCCCCCCCCCTGCAGAGGGTAAAAGTCCCTCAATGGGGGTCCTGGATATGACCTTAAACTATATCCAGTGGTGAGGCCCCAGCTTGTGGGCTTTGGGGAGTGTGGAGCCACCCTTTAATTACCATTGCTCCCAGGTTCACTCTGATCCGGAGTGGTAGTACCTGTTAGGGTTCCAACTATGGGTTAAATAGAAACCGACTGGAAAACAACAAATATATTCTATTAAAAATTTTTCTTCAAAATCTTTGGATTCAGCATTAAATAACCCGAAAAGGGTTGATATTTCTATCCGTAAATTGTCTCCAACTGTCGCAAAACCCACGATCACACCTAGAACTACCCATAAAATAACTAAACATATATCTAGTCCTTTTGCTCCTGTTTACTGCCACACCTTGATTAACAACCCTATTTTAGTTCCCTTTGTGTGTTTTGGTGAAAAACTTCTCCCCTGTTCTACTGATAAACCTATTCCTTCTTTTTTGTTATATGTGTTTTTTTTTTTAATTTCCAACATTTGGGGGGGGGGAGGATCGATATTATCACAATAGTTAGATGACACTCTATTGTTTCAGAAATGATATTCTCCTCCACAAATATGAGAATGAAATATTTTTTAAGATGGAGTATGCTGCCACATCTGGAGAGGTGCCGCTCAGAATATTTTCTTGCCTTGATAGAGTTCAACGCCTATTTAGCAATCTAATGAGGGATGATCTGTTCTGTTCCTGACAGCTGCCTTTGTACTTTATCGTTATTTCCATGATAGGTGCTCGACTGAGCACCACTAATCTCTTGTATCTTCTCACAAGGCACTCACATCTGCGGAAGTGCCACTCAAAATACTCTTTCTGAAACAGAGTATGGCAGCTATATGCAAATGCTGAGCCGTGTGCAAAGTGACATCATCGTAACGAAAAAGAAAACGACTATAAAAAAGAAAAATGTGTGCACTGCCCAACGAGGACATTCAAGAGGACAGAGGTTAGAGAAAAGGCGCATGTTTATGCTTTATTTGGGAAAAGTACCTGGAAATAAATATCGTTGTTACCAAAAAAAAAAAGAAAAAAAAAGAAAAAAGGAGTGGAGTTATTACTTGGTCTATGTTCCTTGCGACATACTCTGCTACAACGTGTTGGGTTCTGAGTGTCTACATGTTAACACATGTGTAATGTTACATTTCTTACCTTGGCAGAGTTCAAAATCGATTATACAATTAAGAGAGGGATGTTATCTTCTCTTCAACCACCGAAGAGACTTTGCTAGTCTTTCTCTATTCCATCGTTATTTCCATAAAAGATGCTCGACTGAGCACCAATCTATAGTTTCTCCTTGTAAGGTAGTCGCAGAAAGAACTCATCCGTCTACCACAACTGCAAAGAACATTCCTTTCTGCCACAGTATGCTTAACATCAGAAGGAACGTCCATAAACAGAGCTTCTTTCTAAGAACTTGCCATCTGTAGAACACACTACCAAGGAACTGCTTCCCTGCAGATTATAACATTGCCATCATCGAATCCAATGTCACAATAAACACTTGTCATAAACCGGCATCATAAGGAATCGAATTCTTTTAGCACATTCATTTTCAATCCTCTCTCAATATTCTTCACCATTCCCCTGACAATTTGTAACAGTCATTACATGCCAACAGTCCAAACACACACATTGCATGCAGACAGTTCCAAGGAAACAAAGACAAGGAAAGAATTTTTACTCGCTTTTTTTTTCAATTGAAACAGCAGACATTTATTTACAGGTACTTCTAGAATAACGCCTTGTCTCTTGTTCAAAAGTCATCTCGTATTCCAATGTGCTTAACAAGACTGCAGTCTTGAACATGTGGTACTTTGTTTTTGTCCGGCCATGTTTAGGACACGTTTTTTTCTTCCAGTTGCTCTCTGGTCATGTGTGTAACATGTCTATTTCTGTCCTGTCGTTTTTCTTATATTATAATCTTTTTCTTACCGTCTTCCCCGCTGTGACGTCACCTCTCACACGGCTTAGTCATTTGCAGACGTCGGCTGCTGCTGCTGCTGCTGCCATATGTGCATACACGCTCTATTACAAATATATGCATCTCATCAACCCTTATCGTTAGATTATCTGACAAAAATTCAGGTCGCATCGGACGAATCAAGGACTTCTAAAATGCAAGTGTGTTACTAGCGTTAACAGAAATCAATTAATCAATCAATCAATCAATCAATACAACTCTACTAAAACGGAACAGATACTTTATTTGCAACACAAAACCCATCTACACTGAACAATGTAAAGACGAACGGCAAATATCACCATCTATAATTAGTTATTTACAAATGGCAGTCGAAGGCTTTTCATCCTTCGAGGCAATGCCAGTGAGACACAGCTCGTAATTAATCATCTTCTAATGATTAAAATACTATTTGTATTTAGGCTGTAAGAAAGTGATTTTTTTTTATTTGAGTTATGTCCCTTTGTTTGATACAGCGTTAGGACACAAACTGTGTTCAAAAAGTTTGGCCGCTGATTTGGGCTCATCTCTAGCGAAGCCAATGACACACATCTAGCAGCAGCGGCATCAACACATATGCAAATGACCAGACCCTGGTGCAAGCATGACGTCACAACAAGATTGAAAGAAGAGACTGTATACCCATTAACCCTTATCCTCGAGTGGCCTCCGAGCCTTCATAAGTGGTGACTCCTGTGTAAAAAAAAAAAAAAAAAAAAAGCATGTGTACACACAGGAGGAGAAAAAGCATGTGTCGAAATGACAGGGTTTTTTTTTAACCACATAGTGGATGACAAGAACTTTTAAAACAAGACGCAAGACGTGCAAATCCTCCGGACTTTTGCAAGATATTCGGGCGATCTTCAACTGTTAAATGCATAACAGCTGGTTATAACTGCAGGCTAAAATGAAACTGTTAATCTACCCAGAGATGGGAAAAGCAAAAATGTTACCATATTGTTGCTGGTTTAGAAAATATATGGCAGTGGTTTAGTGATGAAGTGACCGATAATAAGCACCTTTTCTTTCAACTGGAAAAAAAGAAATTGTGTCAAACTTCTTTACTTTGTTTTTTTGATTCCATAGGGGTTTAAGCAGACAAACAAGACACTATGAAAAGAAAGATTGTTAAACGCCAACATCGGATCAAATAACTATGGTCATTTCTGTCTAAAATGATTCCATCTTTGATCTAGTCATTTTTTTTTGGCATGATCACATTAACATACCGGTTGTCATTAGATCATTAAATGAGCCTGGCAAGTATCAGATGGGTGGCCATTTGGGAATGATAAATGCTGTATAACATCTTCCCATGACCAGGATATACATACGGCTGGAGACCTCTTGTGAATTTGATATTCCCTGCAAACTTTCTCTTTTGGAGGAAAACCGACATAGCTTGAACAGGACTAATACCACATCAGGTATTTCCGGTTCGATAATAAATTGTTTGGTAGTAAAAAAAAAAGAAAAAGAAAAGATACTGATGCTTTTGTTCTTTGATTGCGTTCAGAAATGCCTTCCCATGGGACAGAGTTAGACACCAGGGTCGTTTTTTAACGTGGAGAAAAGGTACAAAAATAAAAATTGTCTCAGTCGTGAAGGATTTCTCCTCCACTGAAAGAGAACTAGAAATGGAAGTGTCGCATCTGAAGAACAGACACTACACTTTGATCTTGGCCAAAATGGATGCTTTTGTTCATGTTGTTTTTAACGGGGGGGGGGGGAATTTGATGGTCTCGGGGGGGGGGGACTTGTTGTCACTCAGATTCCAGTAAACACTGAGCGATAATTGAGAATTACTTAAGTGAGAACTCCTAGTGAGTAAAAACACAATAATACCTGTCTGTGATGATTTCAGAGTTAATTATAGCAAATAGATTTTTTTATTTTTTTTTATTTCATGGCCTTTTATTCTCTGAATGAAAGTCTTATGTTTTGTACTTTAATGTGATGGGAACCTTAGAAGCCAGGCGTGACCCAGAAAAATAAACTGTATTTTTTAATTCAGCATGCAAAATAAAAAAAAAAAAAAAAAAAAAGAATACAAAATCAGTTGATAAACACTTGACTGTTAAAAAAAATGTTTTGAAATACAGACTAATGCTATGAGGACGATTTCGATTTCTGGCAAGTATTTAATGACATTTGACTTGAAGATGATGATCTTATAGTCTTTTTTCATGAGGAGGGTGGAGATTACCACTTATCAAAGCCCGGAGGCCACTCTAGGATAAGGGTTATTAAGTATTCGGTGGATGCTGAGAGAACATGATCAGTTATGGTGGAATTTGATTATTTAACAGAACGGCTCAACAGGAACTTATTTACATAAGATTTGAAAACGACCACGTTATAGTTAGCTGGGAAGCAGCCTCACAGCATTGTGTTCCACCGATAGACAGTTCTAGGAAAGAAACCCTGAAATTTTCGTTTTATTTTTGGCACAGATAAAGAGTGAGGGAAATTGTTGACAGTTGTTGTAGTTAGATGAGTACTGGTTGTGAACGATTGACGGGGTGGGGGACCATAGATTGGGTCTCAGGTGAGGACCTACCATAAAAGTTATGATAGAACAGAGACAGACTTGCAATCTCTCCTGAGAGAAAGAGGAAGCTTACAGGGAAGCATTCCTGTGGTAATGTGTTAAAAAGGTAGCAGTGCATTATCTATAATATACCATAATCACATTGGCACACAGGTCCTCGGTAGATCACCAAAGTTAAGCAATGCTGAGCCTGGTCAGTCCCATAAGAGTGACCATTTGATAATACCAGACGCTGTATGTCAGAGAGGGTTGACACTTTATATAGTGTCCAGAAAAATTTTTTTTAAAGAATCGTTTTTGGAATTGAAAGGTTTTTAGTTCTCTCCCACTTCAAGAATTTAAACACCAACGTCAGAAAGTGGAATCAAAAAGTCAATGCCTCTGAAGGGGAAGGAGGGGCACTGACCTGTAAAAAGTGCCTGGACAGCCTTATTGGTATTTCTCAGTAAGAATGTCTCAGGCGATTAGCAATAAACTAATCCCTTCTCAAAGAGAGAAGGCAAGGCCTGGGAGGGTGGACTTTCTAGAACTGCACAAATAAACAGGGATTGTATCATTACAGGAATGGTCTAATCTGTTGATTTTGGGAGCTGAGGATAAAAATCCCCAGCCGGATTTTTGGAATTAAAAATGAGGCTCAATTTTTTCAGATTCCAATACCTTAAATAGCTCTGATTTTTCCGATTCTCGATTCCGATTAATCGTCCCAACACTAGTCTCAACACCAATGCACTTTAAGGTCATATCAAGGACACCTACAGATCTGGTAGAAACTTTTGTTATAAAAATAAATACTTTTATTTTTTCAAGATTCATCTGAGAACTGTATCAGACAGCAGATATCGATTACAACCTCATAAATTATGCCCCTCCCCCCTTTACCTTGTTTATATATTCATGAAACTTCCGAAATCTGATAGCCAGACACTAAGAAGGTGATATCTTATTTTGGAACTTCGCTCAAGTATGTTATTCAATTGGTTGCGTTTATAAATGTAAGCTGCTTTGAGTTGACAGTGGCTAACGATACAGACTAACAATTTGGGTGTTCGAATCCAACCTGTTCCACAAAAACATTTTGACTTTGGATGTTGGCAACATTAACACAGTCCCAATGTCTTTCTAGAAAGGATTCCAATTGTGGAATTTGATATAATGAATCCGAGTACACTTGGGTCCTTCCGCCTTACAAGATAAGCCAGTAACTTTCCTCATACCCCATCTGTGCTCAAAACTAAACAACAATTCCACGAGCAGAGTTTCTTCCCTAGAGCTGTCCATCTATGGAACACAATACCATTTGTCTGCTTCCCAGCTGATGATAACATGGTTGTCTCCAAGTCTAATGTGAATAAATTCCTATTGAGCCATCCATTTAGATAATCTTACCCTACCCAAGTTTTTACCATGACTGATGTGGTCTCACCACTTATTTAGCACAACCCCTATCCTTGAATGGCCTCTGGACCTTGATAAGTAGTGCCCTTCTAAGTAAAAAAACAAAACAAAACATAAATACCGATTGTTAGAGCCATATATGACAGACATCTAAAAGGTATGCAATCTTCACGCTAGGAATACCAGTTTCGACCACAAACATTCCTTCAGTAAGGCCATTCACAAGATTATTACTTGAAACTGTGGCAACTACTTGGAATAGAATGGAAATAGCATTAACCCTATGTAGGTTTAACCAGCTTCGTCCAAAGGAGGAAGTTCCATGGGAGTATGAAATTTACAAGCAGTCCCCAGTCGCATGTATATGCCCATTAGGGAAGATGACGACGTTAGGTTTTTGCAACTCTTGCAGCGCCTGGAACTCCCAAATTGGTCACCCATCTGGTACTGACCAGGCTCAATGTTGCTTAACTTTGGTGATCTAACGAGAACCTGTGTGTCAATGTGACTATGCCATACATAACTACTTCAACCGGTATATATATATATATATATCCCCTTGGCAGGACATATGAGAAACAATAGAATCATTGGATTCATACGAAAATGCTGACCTTTAAATGTAAGTTTATTCACGTTCTTATTTAGAAAATTTGTCTTCTCGGACAGGTTTTCATTTCATACTTTGCTTCACTTTTCAAACTCGAGTAATGATAGCAAAATCAATTGCATTCTTTTGTGCAACAGGCCATAGCCGGACATTTCAAGCGTCTTAATTTTCTTTTTTTTTTTTTTGTGCTGCAAATGATGGAGATAGCGAGACAAGACCTCTTTTACCAAAGGCTGATGGCTGACCCTGGTTGACCCCTGTCATGGCTGGAGTGCCACTTCCAAAGATAAAGTTTACACCATTGTTTACGCCTCCCTGCTTAGTGTATAAAAGTGCTGAGGGGCCCCTTTTATCCTGCATGCTGGCCTGCCAGTGTGTACGTTTGTTTGTATTCATATATCTATCTCATACAAGTTCCTAATTGTCTACGGCTTTTTAATTTTTTTAACTAATAAAAGCTGTCCTATATTAATGGAGAGAGCGGCCCTGTCTGAAACTCAAAAGACATGCTAGATGGCTTGAGGAGACAACGCACCATATTTTTAAAAATCTGATCAGAGTTTACTTTAAACAAAAAGTACCCTCATGTCAGGACCCCAGACAAGCCTCTATGCAAGGATATTGAAGACACCCAAGTATCTTGTATCTTATAGGTGTTCATAAGTGAATGCATGCTAATGTGCATTTGGATCACGTTACATGTCGCATTTTAATTAATGTACTTATATTCATGCCTTGGGAAAAGTAAAGGCTAAGGAAGTAAACCCCAACAAAATATCCAGTTTGGAGTCCCAATAGATGGATGATGAAGCTCTGCAATACCTTTTCTGACAACTCCTGCAGCTGTCCTGGTTCCGACCATATTGGCTTACTTTTTTTATTGGACTTTGTTTACAATACCGAAAGATAGACCCTGGTAACTTGTCAAACTTAGACCTCCTTATCACTCGTCCAAGCCTGCATCTGGAAAGCTAATTCCAGCTTCGAACAATATAGCCACAGCAGATTCTGCAGTACACCAGACTAGATGCAGAATGCCACATATTAATTTAGTTATACAATTAGAAACAATTTATATTATTTGGATTCATCGGACTACTGTTCTCATCTTGAATGTGATTTTCACAACGTTTCGGTCAATGTAACCTCCAACCATCTTCAGGTGTATCTTGTTGAACTTGGGAATGTTTCTGTTGAACTCAGTCATTGGGACAGAATTTCAAATGGAACTCTTTATTTACTTCACGGGGGTAGCATGCTCTTGTTTCGTCAGCCATGACTAGATAGGGGTCTTAAGTAATTTGCAATTGTATTTTTCAGTCACCGACACTGAGGATTAAACCTTCAACCTTCAGGAGAATATCACTTTTTCTCTGACTTTCTTCAGGTGATTAACCACGACAGGATAGGAATGCTAAGTTTTAACTGTATCCCCAATAATAACTGCCTCACATATTTGTTGTTGTCTCCATGTCTTTGCCAATTAATCCTATGGCCTGCTTTGAGTAGGATTGAAACCGCAATCTTCAGACAATGCTCAGCTGTAACTGTAAAAATTCAATGCTTCTATTCACTGTGTCATGCGCGTTGAATCTCTATGGTTCCAACTGAGTACTGTCTGAAGATAGTGGTTTCAATCCTACCCAAACTCCGCCAGGGGATTAGTTGGCCAAAACGTGGTGAGACGACAACAGCAACTATGGAAGGCAGTAACTACTGGGGATACAGTTACGAGACTCAACATTCGTAACCCGTCGCGTTTAATCACCTGAAGAAGGCCAGAGGAAGTGTTGTCCAAAACGTGGTAAAACAACAACGATCATGAGGATGAGGATAAATAAATATACAAAGGATTCCATAAAAAAATGAAGCACGATTGTTTCATTTTTTGACAAATCAACTGAAAAAAAGCAACAAAGAAAAACAGAAGATTCAAATAATCTATACAAATAAAACAGTAGATGTATGTATGTGTGTGTGTCTGCGTGTAAATATTAAACCACTAAACTCTTAAACGACTGGTCACGCAACACTGAAATTAACAGAAAATAGTAATGATATACCAAGGATGGTTTTATAACTAATAAAATCTTTGTTTGGATGGATAAATAACACGTACAGTTGAAATGCAAAATGTTTAT
>NC_136514.1:47293422-47398422 GCF_053919585.1 Euprymna scolopes | reverse complement strand
GTAAATTTGATAACTTATATGGAACGGCTCATCAAGAACTTATTTACGTTAGACTTGAACACAACCATATTGTTGGGGTGTTTATTCTGAAAGCCGTTCTTAACATTTGTGGAGGTGGACCTAATGTAAAAAAAAAAAAAAATAAATAAATTTTAAAAAGAAACTAAATCATTTACTAATAACTTCTCACTTTTACAAATATTTTTTAATTTACATGCGCGGATGAACAAATTGTTGAATAGTGCGAAAACAAAACATTTAGGTCCACCGCCACAATTTTCTTTTTTAAATGACGACTTTTATTGATAAATAAATTTACTTCTCAGCAACTTTTATTGATAAATAAATCTACTTCTCTGCCACGGGCACTGAACCCCTCCTTTTTTTTTTCTAATAGTATTTTCGGGTGGGTATGCTGACAACAAATATCAGTTAAATTTTTCAAATAGCCCCCCCCCCCTCCAAAAGTGGTGTTTATTCCGGAAGCTGTTCTTAAGATGAGGAGGTTGGGGGGGGGGTGATTATAAGGTGGACCTAATCTAAAAAAAAACAAGTTGTTTATGCGCACATAAGCAACTATTTTTTTATTAACTTTTTTTATTTTACTTTTTTATTTAAAAATTAGTAAATTTCAATGAATAGAATAATAAATCATTTATCATTAATATGTGTTTTTGGTTTTGTGTTGAATGAAACTTTTTTTTTTTCATTACAACATTAATGAACCAATTTAAATCTTCCGGCATGCGTTTAAGGGTTACGAAATTATCAATAAATCGTTTAGTTACTAAGCCAACGTCAGTAAATAAAAAAAATGTTACGTGTGCATGTAATGCATGCACACGTAACATTGACGGGAGGGGGGGGCTAAGGGAGCGACCATTAAATAATTATGCTAGTCGCCATGGAACTCAACGCCCAAGGAGTACCTAAAGTGGCACTTATGCACTTATGTTACCGTGCTATTTTTTAAAATAGTATTTTCCTGTTAAATTCAAATTTTACAATATGTTTTTCTTTTATTAATTTGTTAAGTGAAAGTACAGATAACCCGGTCAGTTTCTAATGCGAGGAAAATCTAGCCCCCCCCCCAAAAAAAAGGGGTACTCTGGATAATAACAAAACATTAAAATTGCCTCAGTCTCGAAAGATTTCTTCTCTACTGAACGAGGAAACAAACGGTGAAGTGTAGTTCACCTTCTGTTTCTCTCCCCCTCTCTCAATATCTCTCTCTATCCATCTCTCCCTTTCCCTCTCTCAATCTATCTTTCTCTCTATATCACCCTCTCCATCTCTCTTTGAGCCCCTTTCTCTCTCTAACTCCCTCTATCTCTCTCCTTTCCTCTGTTTCATCCCTCTCTGTTTCTAACTCTCCCCCTCTCTCTGTTTATCTATCAATCCTTTTATCTCTCTATCTCCTTCTCTTTCTCTATTTTCCTCTCACTGTCTCTTTTCTATCTATATATCTTCCTCTCTATCTGTCCATCTCTAATCCCTCATCCTATTTTAGTCTCCTAAATTAATTACAGTGAATAAGGCATTGTCAAAACATGGATAAATCCTATTTTAGTCACCTAATTTACTGACTGTGAGAATAGAAGTTATTTGGAAATTACTGCTACCTTGAACAGCACCAGAAGTAACTGGTAAAACCTTTCTAATTTAATTGATTTTGGCAGCCATTTGGTAACAAAATGACATAGCATGAGGAATACCTGCGACCTTGCTGCCAAGTAGAAGAATTATTTATTCTACTTTAAAACATTCAATTTTTCAAAAATCTCATGTTTGACATCTCCAAAATATCCAATATGGGGAAAAATATTGCAAAAATGCAAACTTATTGTTTAGGATGAATGCACAATGGTACGCAAAAAAATCACTTGAGGCTCTTGGTCGATCCTTGCAAGATTTGCGTGGCAATTTCAGACCATTTGGGAATGCAGTAATATTGCTTGCAGGAGATTTCAGACAAATGTTACCTGTTATTCTTCAATCAACACCAGCAGATGAAATAAATGCTTGCCTCAAATACTCTACTTTTTTGTTCCATGTGAAGACATTAAACTTAACTCAAAATATGCATGTACAGTTGCAGACTGTTCGATCTGCACAAAAACTTTTGCATCACTTGTGGGAAATTGGGTACGAAAAAGTGCCAGCTGGTCAGAGTTAAGGGCAAAATTCTTTGACTTTTAACTTCTGTAATTTCTGTAATTTTATTTCATCAAAAGAATAATTAGTTTAAAAGGTTTTTGCAGATATTCAAATTATAAGAATTCCATTTGACTGAGTGAATGAGCTATTCTTGCAGGTCAATACAAAGATGCCCATGAACTTAACGCTATAATTAAATGTAAAATTCCAAGTGAGGTAGTCAAATACAAATCCATCGACACTGTTGTGAAAGCAGATAAAGTGGTTAATTATCCAACAGTTATATTTGCCAGGGATGCCACCACATGTATTGCAACTGAAATTTGGTGTACTAATTATCATGTTGTGAAATATAAACCAATCCAAGCTTTGCAATGGCACATAGCTTGCAGTAAAAAAAAAAATTAACAAATAATATCATAGAAACAACAATCTTAACAGGACCTTTCACAGATGAATATATCTTCATTCCATGCATTCCTATGATTCCACCGGATACATCATTACACTTTAGCAAATTGCACTTTCCAATTTTATTGTCATTTGCAATAACCATCAACAAAGCACAGGGAACAATCTTTACAATTGTGGGCCTTACAGTTACACACTGACTGTTTTTTCACATGGATAATTTATGTTACATATTCAAGAGTCATCAAACCGGAAAATCTCTATATCAGCTAAGAAAATGGAACAACAAAAACTGTGTACCCATGCAAAATGGAAATTTAAACCTATAAGAAACATGCTTCTTCTCATTTTGGAACTTTTTCCATTGCGCCAATTTGAGCCACAGCAACGCGTAGCAGGGTACAGCTAGTATTATATATATATATATTATATATATATTATATATATATATATATATATATGTACACACACACACACACACACACACACTGGTAGTAAAAGTGAATATTGAAATACTCATATCTTTGGTTCTATGGGACGAAACTACATGAAAATTTGCAGGCTTTTGTAAGATTATACTATTCTATGGTTAAAATTTATGACAATTGCTAAAAAAAAAAACCTATCTTTTCAAACCAAAAAAATACGCCCAAATTTGCCTACAGTTTTGCTGCTTCGATTGTCTCCCCTGTAGCCTTGTTAGGTCACTAATACAAATATTCAATTAAAAATTGATTCTGTAATAATAGATACGAAATCTGCATGAATTAAAATATATTAAGCATATTTTACGACCTCCTGCTAGTCCATAATAAACAATCTATATAATATTCTACTTCTTCCTTCCTTAGTTACTCTGTACATTACGCTTTCAGTAATTAGACAATTGTATGCGGGATATTGAAGAGCGTGCATCTTCGCCGATATGAGAGTTAAAATAATAGATGTTGATGACCAGGGAAAAAGAAAACAAAATTTAACTAAGAACATTGTCTGTCAAGAGATGTCGAACTGAAGGAGTAAATTAAAGATTTCTTCTTAGCACAATATCACTTCTGAGTATTTATTTTATATTTAAAATATGATGGACACTATTTTCATATAAATGTTAACAAATTCACATTTGACGTCTGTTATTGTTTTTTCTGTTAAGAACACTAGGTTCTGCTCGGAGAAAATTATCATCACAAGTTTTAATACGCTGGAGAAATATGTAGGGAGAAAACGGAAGTAAATTAATTTGGGATTTTGTCTTTAATTTTTTGAAAATGATAGCAAAATTATTGTATAAATAATTAAAGTGAAAATGGCGAAATATAATCCCCATTTTTTATGCCGTAAATAAGTTTCGGACTTATTTTGGAAAATAATTGTTTTCCCGTTTCATTCACACTTAAAATGTTTCCAGAAATAAGAAATTTCTATTAGACTAACCAGGGTGCCCGGCATTGCCCAGGTGTTTGTAGGTGTGTGTTGAGCAAAAAAAAAAAAAAAAAAGTTGTAGAAGGCAGGCAGGCTCGAACACATGACGCGGAGGCAGAAAAGAAAGTGGAGGTGTGTGGTGTGCAAGGGTGTTGGTTGAGCAAAAAAAAAAAAAAAAAAAAAAGAAGGAAAATTGCGAGCACAAAAAAAAAATAAAAAAGTGGTAGTAGGTAGGCAGGAACGAACCTGTACCACGAAGGAGGAAAAGAAAGTGGAAAAAAAAACAATGTGACGCATTAGCTGTTACGCTCCTCGCCAAACCGAAAGTAACGTAGGTTTAAATTAAGGCTAGAGAATCAAAACTAGGCGACGACCTTTGAAAATATTGGCGAAAAAAGCGACCCCTCCTTGTAGAAAGGTGCACAGTTGAGGATGAAAGAATTAATGTTTTTGGCCAATTTTTCAATATTTGTCGTCCAAAGAGTCGAGCTTCAAAACGATACCGATCTCATGAAAATTTGTCCTCTCTTTTTTCGATTGACTAGCCTTAATTTAAACCTATGTCAGTTCCGGTTTGGCGATGGACGCAACAGCAAAGACGCCACATCTTTTTTAAACGTTCTTTTCCTCCCTCATGGTATGGGTTCGAGCCTGCCAACACCACTTGTTTTTTTTTTGTTTTTATTTTGCTTTGCTCAACACACACCTCTAAACACCCGAGCGACGCCAGGCAACCAAGCTAGTATTATTTAAATTAAAAAAAAATGAAACAGAGGTATCCGAATTTCGATGAAAGTCTTCCACTTTCTTATTACTCTCTTTTCATAAAACTAAATTAAATTAAATAAAGCCAGCATTATCTACCATTGCGCCTAGCAGTTGTGTTCCAAAATTCTATAATTATCGGTTAATTAGTTTAAGATTGAATCCTGTGCATTTTCTTTTCTTTTTTTTTTTTACATGGAGGTCACCACTTATCAAGGCTCGGGGATAAGGGTTATTATGTGTACAGTAATCAATGGGATTGTAATAGTATTGGAGATTTGATAAAGTGTCATTACTTAAGGGGGCGGTTCATCAGGAATTTGTTTGTGTTAGACTTGAAGACATCCAAATTGAAGTCGGGAGGGAAACAGGCAAACGGCAGAGAGTTCCACAGGCATTTGAAGCTTTGTTCATGAAATCTACTTATTTAGACACAGATAAAGAGTGGGGAAAATTATTGACAGTGGTTTCAGCTAGACGGGTGTTTTTCATGAAAGATTGGCGAGGGGGGACCAGAGATTGGAGCTCAGATGAGCACTTGCCATGGAAATAACGATAAAACAAAGATAGGCTCGCAACGTCTCTTCTGTGGGAGAGAGGTTGCAGGGAAGAGAAAAAAAACATATATACATACCGAAATGGATATAAATAGAGATTAAATATTACTTGCTTCCAGACTTCTGTCCATCACATGAGTTGCGTATGTGAAGCTAGAGTATCGCAATATTTCGTGGTTACTACCTCTCTGTCAAGTGTTCTTTTTTCTTTATATACTTGTTTGTTATGAAAATGCATAGTGCAAATTAATTGTGCAAGACCCATCCTTAAAATTGGAGAATTTAACAAAACAAAGTAAGGGGTAATTTTGATGATGGCGTGATTATAATGACACGCCTTCTAATCATTTGTTACCATTAAATCGAAGCTGAGGTGTCTGGTTTCCATGTCCGGGTCACCTTGCTAGGATCCGTCAATAGAAAGATGCTGTGTCATGCATTTTTTTTTTTCTAAAAGGAAGAAGGGTTGATGGAATACTAAAGAAAGTATTAAAATCATTGGTGTGAGTTGGGGATTACGTAGGTACGAGGGCAGGGGCAAAAAAAAAAAGAAGGGAGAGGAGGGGAGAAATAGAAGTAGAAAACGAGGGAAAATGATACGTTCCGTTGAACGTCCATGTTGGCATGCGTTGGACGTTTAAAGAAGAAGCATGTAAAAAAAGAAGAAAAAGAAAATGGAAAGAGCTAAGACGGGGGGGGTAAGAAAGAGAGTAGAAGAGAGGAAGAGGGAAGAGGGAAGAAGGGAGGAAAAGAAAGGAAAGAAAGAAGAGGCAGAAAAGAAAGCGAAGAGAGGAGGAAAAGAAAGAGAAGAGGAGAGGGGAAAGAAAGTGAATAAAAATAGAGAGGAAAGAAAGAGCGAACAAGAGACGGGAGAGAGAAAGAGAAGAAGGGGTGGGGGGAAGAAAGAGAAGAAGAGTGGGGGGGACAGAAAGAAAAAACAGAGAGGGGAAAAACTGAAAAGAAAGTCAGAGTGGGAAAGAAAGAAAGAGAGCATAAGAGGTGGGAGAGGAAGAGAGAAGAGACGGGGAAAAGAAAAAGATAAGAGACGGGAGAAAGAAAGAGAATGAGAAGAGAGAAGAAAAAGAAAAAAAGAAAGAGAAGAAGAAAAAAATGTAGAACATAGCATAAAAGTAAAAGCAAAAACAAAACAAAAATCAATAAAAAGACATTTCATTAAAAAGGAAGACAACAGTCAACCCCACCCCTAATCCTAACAACAGGTGACTTTCAATCAGGTGAGAATAGGAGTGCCTAGTAGGTCAAAGATTTGCCAAAAATACAATTTGAAGCAAAACAACAAGAAGGATGTAAAAAATATAGGCTACTTCTTAGAAAAAGTAGACCAGAAAGTACTGCACGATTGTGGCAATGATTGCAATGAACAGTTTAATAATATACTAGCAGGACTTTTGGAAATTCCACAACAGCATCTTTGGTATGTAATATTGCTGCTAGGCATTCTGTGGATATCCAGCGTGAATGGGGACCCCACGATATTGTTGTAGCCCTTTTGTTAAAACTGTAAAAGTATTTATCTAAGTAATCTGATTAATGTAGTGTCAGAATGTATCTCGTTATTACGGTTCATCCCCAACATCCTTATAGGAGTCTGTGACATATTTCTATTGTATGGACACCCGGCACAAACGGAAACCCCACGATATTATTATACCATTTTTAGACAGAACAGATACTAACCAGAAGATCAAGAAGGTATATTTTAGTTTCACGTACAGCCCAAGTGCGACATTGTTTTTATTTTAATTGATTTATTTTTTTTTACATTGTGTCTTTGGTGATCGGGAGATCCTATTTATTAAAAAGGAGGATAGAAGGTGCTAACATACTACGAACATTAAATTAGTATATCTATATACGAATTTAATGTTCATAGTATGGTATTACTAGGGATATGACAACAGCATATTCTTTTCATTGTTTTGACTCTCAAGTACAGGGTGGCCGAAAAGTCCCAGGACACTGGCCGAAAAGTCCCAGGACACTCTATTTTTAATATTTTAATGCTGTTAAATATGATTGATTGCAGCTTTTGCTAGCGTATCAAGGAATTCTCTAAAAAAAAAAAATGGCACAAAGAACCTGGAGGCGAATGGAATTGTGCAAGAACAACGAGGGCCAATATACTGATCCCCTAGACCACTAAATTACTCTAGTTGTTTTCTGCTTTGTTTCTAATAAAGTTCTCTTTTTTTGTTGAATATATATATATGTTTTCTGTGTGTTTCATTAAAAAATACTGTGTTTTATTAAAAATACATGTATAGTGTCCTGGGACTTTTCGGCCACCCTGTATATATCCGACACAGTAAGACACAATTAATCAACCGAGAATCAAATCGCTCTACATAAAAACGAATAAGATATCAATGAATATATCCTGAGAATCAAAACAAGGAAAAGAATATGCTGTTGTCATAGCCCTAGTTATCACCTTTCCTCCTTTTTAATAAATAGGACCCCCCCCCACCCCGATTGAATAATTTATAATCTGGAAACCGTAACACACGTACATACGTTAAAGGTACTACGATATTAATATATAGATTAATGATATACTAGCAAAGAAACCCGACGTTGCCCGGGATTGAATGATGATCAATGAATGTTTCACACTCCCATATTTTTATTGTTATTGAAATCGATAAAATCGACCATTTTTCAATCAAAATCGATTGATTGCCTGCTCTACTTGCAGACCCAGGAGGAAGCTTCACATGCCTCTCGCAGCGACTTAGTTCACAATACATTGTAGTCTACATTGCACTGTAGAGAACCTACTGTTGATTCTATAAAATTATTTTTATATATAATGGCTTGCATGCAAGTTTAAAATGTAAAAGTCAAGTATCATGGTCCAGTTGTGCTCTAAACTGAAACATTCATTTCGAACACGCCCTTGTGATATCAAAGAACCTACTGTTGATTTTATATGCTGGGTCTTTCGGCTTGTGTGGTAAAAAATACTTCTCAAATGCACTTGCAATGTTAGGCTGTATAAGGTGTTAACTTGGGTCAAAATCGCATATTCCTTCTTTCATCGGATTATTTTGATTATTGATTATCGATACTTACCAAAAACATTCCAATAGAAAACCTATCTAAGAACACTGCCAGGCATATAAAGTACAATCGTGTGAAATTTGATAAAAATCTGTCCAGTCGTTTTCGAGTCCATAGGGAACGAACTCAGATGCACAATAGTAGATTATCAAATCGAATTAGAGTTCTGAATTTTTTAAATAAAGAATGACTGTTCGTATTATTTGAATTCTTCAACAATGTCCGCCCCAGAATGCCTGTATACATAATGACTAGGACTATGACAAGAGAATATTCGGGTTTGTATTACTGTACACATAGATTCGAAAAAGTTGTCAAAAAACCAATATATAGCAAATAAATGTTATCAAAGGCAAGATAAGTTACTTTTCTGCCAAACTGGATATATTGTTTGTGTTTTTATTCAATGTAACATGTTTATTCAGCTCGAAAAACATACAGTGTTTACCGGTGTATTCGAAAATTCAAGATGGCGTCTCACACCCTCTTTAACACCGTAAGTATGGAAAAAAGTGTTATGAATAGAAAAACTATACAAAATACTATTAAAAACCCGCCGAATATATGTCAACCTATGTCACGGTAACATATATTGAGCGAGTTTTTAACAGTATTTTATCCGGTTTTTTATTTATAACATCTTTTCCCACACTTACCGTGTTAAAGAGAGAATAAGACGCCATCTTGAATGTTCCAATACATCGGTAAACACTGTATGGTTTTCGAGCTGAATAAACATGTTACATTGAATAAAAACACGAAAAATATATCCAGTTTGGTAGAAAAGTAACTTATCTTGCCTTTGATAACATTTATTTTTTATATATTTGTTTTTTGACAACTTTTTCGAATCTATGTGTACAGTAATACAAACCCGAATATTCTCATCATTATTTTGACTCTCGACTATATATCTGACACTGTAAGACACTGTTAATCAATCGAGAACCACATCACTCTATATAAAAACCATATCAGATATTAACTGATATATACTCGAGAGTCAAGACAATAAAAAGAATATTCTGTTGTCATAATCCTAGTAATGACGTAATATATGCTTGTGCAATCAAAGGATTATCCTCTCTCTCTTAATAAACACTAAAAATGGGCAAACTAATGTCAATACATAATTAATCCCTCCACATATTACTTGAATTTTTCAAACTATTGTTTTTTTATCTTGAGTTATTTGCACAAAGTTTCAACTAATGTAATCTCCAACCTTGTTCAGGTGTATATGGTCAAACTCGGGAATCTTTTTATTGAACTCGGGAATCTTCATAGAGTTTTGAACAGAATTCTTTATTCAACCAACGGAGGCAGAATTCATTCTCTCTCTCTCTCTCTCCTAAGTATCTAGTGCGAATGTTAGGAACCATTTTTTTTTTTTTTTTTTTTTTTTTTACACAGGAATCACCACTTATCAAAGCCAGGAGGCCACTCGAGGATAAGGTTTATGGGTAGACATTAGTCAATGTGATTATAGCATAGTAAACATAAGTAGTGGGAATTTTGTAAATTGGATAACTTAGGGGGACGGTTCATCAAGAACTTGTTTACATTGGACTTGACTTGAAGACAATCAGATTGTAGTCAGCTGGACAGCAGGCAATCGGAAGAAAGTTCCATAGGCGTGTAGTTCTAAGACAGAAATTTTGTTCGTGGAATCTACATTTAGGTTTAGGCACATATAAAGAGTGTGGGAAATTATTGATAGTGGTATTGGCTAGATGAGTGTTTTTCATGAAAGTTTGGTGGGGTGGGTGGGGCATAGATTGAAGCTCAGCCGAGCATTTGCGATGAAAATGACGATAAAACAGAGACAGGGCTCGTAACGTCTTTTCTGTGAGAAAGAGGTTGCAGGGAGAGAAAAGGACATCCCCCTTAAATGAAACATGGCAGTTTAATAGGTCTACTCTCCTCGTCATCTTTAAATTCAATTTTTTTTTTCAGAGATGGGAGCCTATAAAAACAATATTATTCACATCTAGTAATCCCAAGTAATTCAAAACTGTACTTTGAGTGTTGTCCACACTGATGATTTTTAATATAGTCACTAGTCTTCTTAAACTGCTAACCCGCCCTCATAAATCATCAAATTTTACCCCATTTGCACAATAAATGATTATCACACCACCATCTTACATTTATTAACCCTTATCCTTGTGTGACTTTCAGGCCTTGATAAGTGGTGACTTCAAAGTAATAAAAAAAGAAAAGGCAAAATTTGCCTTTTCTTTTTAATGTAGACATCTACATCTCAGAAATCAAATCTGTTCAAAAATATTATTTCCTTGAATATTGTTATTAATAATTTTTACATATAAATATACTCTTAGGTTTATGTAGATTCTCTAACCTTTTTTTCCTATAACACATACAAAGGCATTGGCATTTGTACATATATTGAATGTATAGTTTCACTTTTAGTATTATTCAAGGATAAAACTGTCTAGCAGGATCAAACATCAACACGGTAGCCTTCAAATCCAGTGTAAACAAGTTCTTGTTCAGCTCTCCCTATAAATAATCAAATTCTACCAAATTTACACCATTAGCGATTACTGCATCACTATCTTATGTTCATTAACGTTTATTCTCGAGTGGACTGCGGGCCTTGATAAGTGGTGACCCTCAAGTAAAAGAAAAACAAACTGCCGTTACACTTTAATGCTTAGATCCAACACGTTGTATCTGAGACAGTCGCAAGGAAAAAGAAATTTGCTTTGGCTTTATTTTCTTTTTTATAGTTGAAACTAGAGGGAGTACCCGGCGTTGCCCTGGTGTGTGGAGGTAGTAAGGACCCCCGGCGGGTAGGGGTGAGGATTGAAAGGTGTTTAAAAAAAAGTGGTATAGTAGCAGGATTGCTTGGGTCGAGTAAGGAACCTGAGCGGGGGGGATTAAAAAAATAACTTGATGGTAGCAAGAGGGGGGGTCGAAACAACAGTAGGCAGTTTGGATTGAGAGAGAAAAAAAAAGTGATAGTAGGCAGGTAGGTTCGAACCTGTTACACAAAGGAGGAAAAAAAAATCAAAATGTGACGTCTTTGCCAATGTCTCCATCGTCCGATCAAAAGTTTGGAACATTGAAAGCGAAGTCAATCCAAGCAATACAATGACTTGCAAAAATGGCTACGAAAAACACCGACTCCTCCTTATACAAAACTGCCCAGTTGAGGGTGAAGGAATGGATGTCTTTGGCCAATATTTCAATACTTGACGTCCGAAGGGCCAGGCTTTAAAACAATACCGATCTCGTGAAAATCCGTCGCCTCTGTCGAGAATTTTTGCGAGAAATACAAACACGCACACATTTTGCCTTTTATATATAGAGATGACATCCATTTATTCATGGTTCTTCCGAAATAATGCATTTCCTTGTTTTAAGTCTTTTAGTTTGTATCATCTGCCATGTAGCATGAAGTTTCCTGCAACCATGGGCCAAACGTCCATCTCCCTGGCATGTAATTTCTTCTCCAATCCTCGCCACCATGCTTTTTTCTTTTCTCTTCCTCTCCTATCACATCACTTTGCACACTGGCTCGATCATTTGCATATGTGTTATGTGCTGCTGCTGCTGCTGCAAGCACTAGTGGCTCTGGTACAAATTGAACCTTCAACCTCAAGCTTTAAATTAATTTTACCAAATACTTTATTTACTACTGAATTTTATCCAGACATGATCGATAGAATGACAACATGCTACCCACTTGGATTAAATAAAGGGTGCCATTTAAAATTCTGTATGGATTTGAGAGTTTAACAAAAATCTTCTAGAGTACGACAAGACACACATGAAGAGGGTCAGAGGTCACATCGACCAAAACTTTGTGAAATAATACTTAAGATGAGAACAGCAGTCCGTAGAATCCAAATAATACGTGGAGGGATTAATTATGTATTGACATCAGTTTGTAAATCGTTAATGCTTATTAAAGGAAAAGATAATTCCTTGACTGTACAATCATACATTACGTCATTATGTGTGAAATCCTTCTATAGTGGACACTGTTACTTGTTTTACTCTTGGCCTTTTGGTCAAGATCAAAGTGTAGCATCTGTTCCGGCAGATGCTGCACTTGGGATGGTTTGTACCAGTCAATGGAGGGACTGGGACAATTATTATTTTTGGTAACCAGAGTGCCCCCTTTTTGCCTACTTTTAGGGGAGCTGGTTTTTACCTCACATTAAAAACGGCCTTGTGCCTAATTTGCTCAGTGGGGGAGCAAATAAACACCATCTGTTCCGGCAGATGCTGCACTTAAGATAATTTGTACCAGTCAATGGAGGGGAAACCCTCTATACTGGGACAATTATTATTTTTGGTAACCAGAGTGACCCCTTTTAGGGGAGCTGGTTTTTACCTCACATTAAAAACGGCCTTGTGCCTAATTTGCTCAGTGGGGGAGCAAATAAACACCATCTGTTCCGGCAGATGCTGCACTTAAGATAATTTGTACCAGTCAATGGAGGGGAAACCCTCTATACTGGGACAATTATTATTTTTGGTAACCAGAGTGACCCCTTTTAGGGGAGCTGGTTTTTACCTCACATTAAAAACGGCCTTGTGCCTAATTTGCTCAGTGGGGGAGCAAATAAACACCATCTGTTCCGGCAGATGCTGCACTTAAGATAATTTGTACCAGTCAATGGAGGGGAAACCCTCTATACTGGGACAATTATTATTTTTGGTAACCAGAGTGACCCCTTTTAGGGGAGCTGGTTTTTACCTCACATTAAAAACGACCTTGTGCCTAATTTGCTCAGTGGGGGAGCAAATAAACACCATCTGTTCCGGCAGATGCTGCACTTAAGATAATTTGTTCCAGTCAATGGAGGGGAAACCCTCTATACTGGGACAATTATTATTTTTGGTAACCAGAGTGACCCCTTTTAGGGGAGCTGGTTTTTACCTCACATTAAAAACGGCCTTGTGCCTAATTTGCTCAGTGGGGGAGCAAATAAACACCATCTGTTCCGGCAGATGCTGCACTTAAGATAATTTGTACCAGTCAATGGAGGGGAAACCCTCTATACTGGGACAATTATTATTTTTGGTAACCAGAGTGCCCCCTTTTTGCCTACTTTTAGGGGAGCTGGTTTTTACCTCACATTAAAAACGGCCTTGTGCCTAATTTGCTCAGTGGGGGAGCAAATAAACACCATCTGTTCCGGCAGATACTGCAAGCTATGACTAGCTAAGACTAGCAAAGACCAGATGTGGGGGCAACCCCACATACCTGACCTTTAACCAGCTCCCATTTCCCACCTCTCGTGAGCTGGTCCCCTTTTTCCCTTCCCCCTCCCTTCACTCCTCACATTAAAAATTGGCCTTGTGCCTAATTTGCTCGGTGGGGGAGCAAATAAATACCATCTGTTCCGGCAGATACTGCACTTAAGATAGTTTGTACCAGTCAATGGAGGGGAAACCCTCTATACTGGGACAATTATTATTTTTGGTAACCAGAGTGACCCCTTTTAGGGGAGCTGGTTTTTACCTCACATTAAAAACGGCCTTGTGCCTAATTTGCTCAGTGGGGGAGCAAATAAATACCATCTGTTCCGGCAGATGCTGCACTTAAGATAATTTGTACCAGTCAATGGAGGGGAAAACCTCTATACTGGGACAATTATTATTTTTGGTAACCAGAGTGCCCCCTTTTTGCCTACTTTTAGGGGAGCTGGTTTTTACCTCACATTAAAAACGGCCTTGTGCCTAATTTGCTCAGTGGGGGAGCAAATAAATACCATCTGTTCCGGCAGATACTGCAAGCTATGACTAGCTATGACTAGCTATGACTAGCAAAGACCAGATATGGGGGCAACCCCACATGCCTGACCTTTAACCAGCTCCCATTTCCCACCTCTCGGGAGCTGGTCCCCTTTTTCCCTTCCCCCTCCCTTCACTCCTCACATTAAAAATTGGCCTTGTGCCTAATTTGCTCAGTGGCGGAGCAAATAAACACCATCTGTTCCGGCAGATGCTGCAAGCTATGACTAGCTATGACTAGCAAAGACCAGATGTGGGGACAACCCCACATGCCTGACCTTTAACCAGCTCCCATTTCCCACCTCTCGGGAGCTGGTCCCCTTTTTCCCTTCCCCCTCCCTTCACTCCTCACATTAAAAATCGACCTTGTGCCTAATTTGCTCGGTGGGGGAGCAAATAAATACCATCTGTTCCGGCAGATGCTGCAAGTTATGACTAGCTATGACTAGCTATGACTAGCAAAGACTAGATGTGGGGGCAACCCCACATGCCTGACCTTAAACCAGCTCCCATTTCCCACCTCTCGGGAGCTGGTCCCCTTTTTCCCTTCCCCCTCCCTTCACTCCTCACACTAAAAATCGGCCTTGTGCCTAATTTGCTCGGTGGGGGAGCAAATAAATACCATCTGTTCCGGCAGATACTGCACTTAAGATAATTTGTACCAGTCAATGGAGGGGAAACCCTCTATACTGGGACAATTATTATTTTTGGTAACCAGAGTGACCCCTTTTAGGGGAGCTGGTTTTTACCTCACATTAAAAACGGCCTTGTGCCTAATTTGCTCAGTGGGGGAGCAAATAAATACCATCTGTTCCGGCAGATACTGCAAGCTATGACTAGCAAAGACCAGATGTGGGGGCAACCCCACATGCCTGACCTTTAACCAGCTCCCATTTCCCACCTCTCGGGAGCTGGTCCCCTTTTTCCCTTCCCCCTTCCCTTCACTCCTCACATTAAAAATCGGCCTTGTGCCTAATTTGCTCGGTGGGGGAGCAAATAAATACCATCTGTTCTTCAGATGCTATTGTAAATTACTTTCTTGGCCTTTTGGCCAAGATCACAGTGTAGTGTCTGTTCCGGCAGGTGCTGCACCTGGGATGGTTTGTGCCAGTCAGTGGAGGGGAGGCCCTCTATACTGGGACAATTATTATTTTTGGTAACCAGAGTGCCCCCTTTTTGCCTACTTTTAGGGGAGCTGGTTTTTACCTCACATTAAAAACGGCCTTGTGCCTAATTTGCTCAGTGGGGGAGCAAATAAATACCATCTGTTCCGACAGATGCTGCACTTAAGATAATTTGTACCAGTCAATGGAGGGGAAACCCTCTATACTGGGACAATTATTATTTTTGGTAACCAGAGTGCCCCCTTTTTGCCTACTTTTAGGGGAGCTGGTTTTAACCTCACATTAAAAACGGCCTTGTGCCTAATTTGCTCAGTGGGGGAGCAAATAAACACCATCTGTTCCGACAGATACTGCAAGCTAAGACTAGCAAAGACCAGCTATGACTAGCAAAGACCATATGTGGGGGTAACTCCACATATCTGACCTAGGTCACTGAAGGGGCAACCCTTCATACCAACAGTTTCTAATCCAGCCCCCACTTCCCTCCTCTGGGGAGCTGGATCCCCTCTTTCCCTCCTCCTTCCCCCTATCTCCACATTAAAAACGGCCTCCTGCCTAATTTGCTCAGTGGGGAAGCAAATAAATATTCCCATTGTAGTATCTGTTCCGACAGATACTGCACTTAAGATAATTTGTACCAGTCAATGGAGGGGAAACCCTCTATACTGGGACAATTATTATTTTTGGTAACCAGAGTGCCCCCTTTTTGCCTACATTTAGGGAAGCTGGTTTTTACCTCACATTAAAAACGGCCTTGTGCCTAATTTGCTCAGTGGGGGAGCAAATAAATACCATCTGTTCCGGCAGATACTGCAAGCTATGACTAGCAAAGACCAGATGTGGGGGCAACCTCACATGCCTGACCTTTAACCAGCTCCCATTTCCCACCTCTCGGGAGCTGGTCCCCTTTTTCCCTTCCCCCTCCCTTCACTCCTCACATTAAAAATCGGCCTTGTGCCTAATTTGCTCGGTGGGGGAGCAAATAAATACCATCTGTTCTTCAGATGCTGCACTTCAATTTCTTGTTCTCTGTCAGTGGAGGAGAAATCCTTCACGACTGAGACAATTTTTATTTTTGTACCTTTTCTCCACGTTAAAAAACGACCCTGGTGTCTAACTCTGTCCCGTGGGGAGGCATAGTAAATAGGTACAATTATCAGTGCGAGTTACAGAAATGACCACAAAATATGAGAATACCTATAGATCTATGTAGATACTTTAAATACAAGCAACTGTGGATCTATACAAGTGACTGAGGACCGTTTGTTAATTTGATATCTCCATGAAACTCCCTCCTTTAGAGAAAGCAGGTTCAAGCTACTTAGGCTGAATCCCACTTTAGGTTAGGTTAGGTAGACCGTTTTATTGTCCCATCTTACTAATGAGCCTTTTCACTCAACACATAATTGCATCTATCATTCCAGAGTTCGACAATCCATGCCTGAAGAAAGTTTGGAGGTTGCATTAATCAAAACTTTGTGCAAATAACTCTCAAGATAAACAAAACAATAGTCTGAAGAATTCAAATAATACACGGAGGGATTAATTATGTATTAACATTAGTTTTCAAATTGTTAGTGCTTATTAAAGGAGAAGATAATTCCTTGACTATAGAATCATACATTACGTCACTATGTGTGCAATCCTTTTGTAGTGGACACCGTTATTTGTTTTAGTAGTTACAATTATCGGTGTGAGTTACAGAAATGTAAGAATGATGCCTGATTGAATATTTTCCACATAAATTTAAAACGAAGCGAAGGGAAAATTCCATCAAAAGTTGAAAGGAAAACTAAAGAGGAAATTATGATATATAGTGAACAAGGGGATAAAGTGCTTCTCTGGTAGATAAGTTCATTGTGTTCAGTCGCCATTTTTCCAAGTTCGGTCTTTGTTTACTCCTTCTTCCCCTGTCTGAGGGGTGGCGATGGGGAGCTTATTATGTGACTATCACATGTTGAAAGAGAATAAAGGAATAAAACATCAAGGGCCGTGAACCATTAAGCAACATTGTTATTAAATGTTTTTGCTTTTATTCTGCACATAATGTGAATGTTCGTCCACAGTGAAAGTGAGTCTACTAACCGTTCTTGGTCCCGCCATTTTGTTTATATTGTCTTTATCTCGTTATTTGTTGTTTTTTTTTTTTGCAATTGATACGACATAATCACATTGACACACAGGTTCTTGGTTTGATCACCGAATTTAAACAACATCTAGCCCTAAATTTGGGAATACCTGGCGCTGAATGTAGAAGGACGTTGACACCTCTTTGCAAGAACCTAACATCATTATCTCTCCTGGTGAGGATATACAAACGACTAGGGATCGCTTGTTAATTTGATATTTCTATGAGACTTCCTCCTTTGGAGGAAGCCGGTTTAAACCACCTAGGGTGAATGCGACTGGCAATAAAACAATGCAGCCTTACATGTACTACCCTAATCTTAATCTCTACTATTATATAACTGCAACTTTGTCTGTGAGTTCGTTCCTTATAGACTCCGAAATGGCTGAACAAATTTTCTTTAATATTTACAGAAGTTTACTGTATAAGTCTGGGAGTGATCTTAGTAAAGTTTTGTCTCAGAATAACCCCGATAATTACCGATAATCGAAACCATTATCTTAATTTATCTATCATCGGTAAAACCATTTTTTCCATGTCGTCGCTTAGCAACAATGATAGAATAACGGGCCGTGAAAATTCTACTGTGGGTAAGTTGATAGCATGTTTTATTTATTTATTTTTTTTTTTTTGCACGACATGGTCTGTAGGTTCAAACTCCACATGTAAATTTCTTAATTATTTTTCATTAACTGCAAAGAATTTTATAAGATTTGAAAATTTGCATGACATGGTCTGTAGGTTCAAACCCCGCACATAAATTTCTTAATGATTTTTTTTTCATTAACTGGAAAAAAAATTTATATAAAATAAATTTATAAAATAAACAGGAGATTCTCTAGAGAGCAATGTAAAATAACATATATTTTGGACTAAGTTACTGCATGGAGGCATGTGAAGCTTCCTCTTGAGGCGATTTCATGGATTTCGATTACCATGAAAATATAGGAGTATGAAATATTCCTTGATCATCATTCAATCTAGAGCAACGTCAGGTCTCCCTGCTAGTTCCAAATAAAAGTTGATCTGGTACTAATAATAACTAAGGAATGATACCATTAAAGCTCCTTAATAAGGGCTCAGCACCAATGCATTTTAAGATCATATTGACGATGCTTATAGATCTATTGGTATTAAGAGTTATGTTATTCGACTGCAGTTATGCGGATGATCTAAGGACAACGGATAGGTGCAAACAGCCGAGTCAGATGCCACTGTGCTGGGGAAGATAATGGTGACCCACTCCAAGTTCAAAATCACATGATGTCTTCAGAGGAATCGGACCAACAATGGATCGAAGCCTATAGAGAAAAAAAAAAAGCAATGCCCACAAAAAAGTGAGGATACCTATACATCTATGTAGGTACTTTTGTTAGAGAATGGAGAGAGAGAGAGAGATGTGTGAGTTGTATTAAGACACGTTGACCGGAAGTCAAGATCAGCTGATTGGATTGCGTGTGAGTCATGTGATCAGGTTAGCTGAATCGAGGAGATTTGCTTGGGACTTGGAAGAGAGCGGATGGCTTCGCCGTTGTCTCCTCCCCTTTGCTGGGGGGGGGGACGAACGCTGACGTGGTAGAAATAAGACCTAGAAGAAGAAACAACACAAGCCAAATTCACTTTCCATTCTTCTGCGATCGATCTGGAAGGTGAATAAAAAACTATAGAACCAATTTCTTGTCTTGGAGTGAAATAAATCTTCGTCTCCCAAAAACAGGTTTCAAGTCTCCCTCCCAGGCGAGATGTTCCAGATTGACCAACAAAATGGCAGAAGGTATGTTCAAATGCACGTCACACACACAACATAACAATCCTTTATGATACGACAATATAACACTTTTAATACAAGCAACTGTGGATTTATACAAGTGACTGGGGACCGTTTGTGAATTTGATATCCCCATGAAACTCCCTCCTTTGGAGAAAGCAGGTTCGAGCTACTTAGACTGAGTGCCACTTTAGGTTAGGTTATGTAGACAGTTTTATTGTCCCATCTTACTAATGGATCTTTTCGCTCAATACATAATTGAATCTATCAAATGAGAGAAAAAGATGGAAACTTCAGCTGCCACATTATCACTGCAATGACAGTAATGCTATCAGCTGATTCTGTCGAAGTGGATCAACTGCAGGGCGCGAAGAATACTCCAGCTATGTTGTATAGGGACTTTTATCGTATAGAGTAATATTTCTTTTATGCCCTTTTAAAAAAGAACTAAATCCTTTTAAATTTTTTTTTTTTTTTGTGCCTCAAATCTTCTCGACCACTATCCTTCAACACACTAAGTAGGTTTTCATAGTTGCATTCCTCGTTGCTTAATGTAGGTTCTGTGTGTAACAGAACCTCCAGCGCTGGTAGCATATGTGCTATACAGCAACAGCAGCAGCTGCATAACACATATGCAAATGACTGAGCCATTGCTCAAGGTGATGTCACAGTGGAGGAAGAGAAGAGAAAATAAAAGCGGGGGGGGGGGAACACACGCAAGTGGCGAACACCGGAGAAGAAATTGCGAGTCAGAGAAAATAGAACGTTTGGCCCGTGGTGGCACAAGATTTTTTAACTTTTAGCCGGTTAAAATAGTTTTTAAAAGTGTCAAAAATGGGTCAAAATTCAAAGAAATCGTTATACATTTTGTATATTCATCTTTCATTTTTAATTTTTAATCAATTCATATGTGTGTCAGGTTGGTATAGTGGTAACGTCACCAGCTTTGAATGTCACAGTTTTGCTTTCAGTTTCGATTCTAGCTGATGGCACCCAAATACGTTTTTTTCTTTTACTTTTGAAATTATGACTCTATAATAATATATACAACATGTGGACAAATTAAAACATATGTAAGCGTATTTTACGAATAGGCAAAGCCGGGTGCCCCCACTCCCGCTAGCATATATATATATGTGTGTGTCTTGGATCCGAGTGGTAAGATGTAATGACACCATTGAAGAAGATTAACAACTATGTTACATGTGCAGTCTCACAACTGAACCGTATCCTTGTTTTCGCATCTACAAAGAAAAACTTTAAAAAAAAAAAAAAAGAAAAAAGAAAAAGAAAAATAAAGAAAAAAATTATCATAAAAGAAAATGCCAGAGAATTCTAGACTCTGAACGATCGCACAAACACGTACCCAACAGCAACGCTAGGGGGGTGATGATGGCTGAGTGGGGAACGAAGCAGGCTGAAAAACTAAGTGTGCCAAGTTCGAACCCAATTCGTGCCACAGAAACACTTTCACTTGACGTTGCCTGCCCCATAAGTACTCGATATCTTTCTAGAAATAATTCTTAATAAAATGATACCCGGGGAAACAAACGTAAACAAAAAAATCATCATCATCATCATCTATATAAATAAAACAGTAGATGTATGTGTATGTGTATCTATGTGAAAATATTTAACCGATAAACTTATAAACTACTGATCATATAAAACGGACCTAAACAGGAAATAGCAATCATACATCAAAGACACACACACACACATATATATATATATATATATATATATATATATATATATATATATATATATATATATATAAAGGGGGTTAGAACAGTAGTCTAAAGAGCAGAGTGTATTTTAATGTGATAGTAAAATTACTAATTTAATTAAAATACAAGAAAAGAACAGTGCTCGTTGTAATTCAGATATATAATAAGCCAGATAGATTTTACTCATTATATATATCTATAATATAAAGCTGAATGTGTGTGTGTGTGTGTGTGTGTGTGTGTGTGTGTCTGGTCACGAATAGGCTCCTATATGGTTGACTATTTTAAAAAACTGATTACATATAATGATAGAAGATGTATCGAGACACAGGAATGGGTATGTGTGATCTGGCAGAACGGTGGTTCATTAAAATTGTGGGGTCTGCGTTCGCGCCTGGTCCACAAAGTATGGAAATTAAAAAAATTTAAAAATTAAAAAGAAACGTTTACAAGTGTTTTTGACATAGATGTACATAAGAATACTTTGATAAGTATGTTTTAACTTAAATAGAGATGATATAATAAAATTGTGGGGTCTGTGTTTGCGCCTGGCCTCCATAGAGTGGAAATAGGCACAAGCTTTAATAAAGACTTTTCATATCTATCTGCGTAAGTATACTTTGATAATTATGTTTCAGTTTGAAGAAATATGGTATAATAAAATTATGGGGTGTTCATTGGCGCCTGACCTCCATAGAATGGAAATATGTCACAAAGTTTAACAAGGTTTTTTAATATAGATCCACAGAATATTGTGATAAGTATTTTGTTTCAGTGTGAACAGGTATGTTATAATAAATTATGAGGTTATCTATTTTATTTTTACTTTCATCATATTTTGCTTTGGTTTTGATACCCCCAAATTCGAAGCTATCTCTTTACAACCCTTCTTTTTCATAACCTATCATACTTTCATAAATCAGAGTCCATTTTCTGTAGGCGGTTTTTGAACCCAGTCAACGACGGGTACTTTTGCTAGTATATATATATATATATATATATATATATATATATATATATATATATATAATGAGTAAAATCTATGGATGGAAGAATAACACGTACAGAAATATGTCAAGAAAATTGAACTGCAAAATGTCCATTTCAACTTGCCGACATATGTCTATTCTTTTTACACATGTGCAAATTCATTCATAGCTTGAAGTGGTTCAATTTTAAATCTTTCTTATCTGTCTGTCGATTAAATGCACTAAATGTTTTGGTTTCGATTCTAGCTGATGGCACCTAAGTCATTATTTTTATCTTTTGAAATCGTTATTATATATTAGGTACAATATAATATTCACAAGAGAATTGGCTCTCTAATAAGAAATACAAAAGCTGCATGAATTAAAATTTAAGCATATTTTACTACCAGGTAAAGCCAGGCGCCCCTGCTAGTAAGCAATATCTTATCCAGATATTTAAAAACAAAAAAATTTAACTAAAAGCATCGTTTTTGGAATCAGAAATTAGGCACAAATTTTTCCAATACCAATACGCTAATAATTTCAATTATTTTCAATTTCTGATTGCGACTAATCGTCCCAACACTAGTGTGTGGATGGATGTGTCCAAACATGGAATATCATGCTCTTCAAGGAACCTCTTGACATTACTAGCTCTGTGAATGGGGGTATTATCCTGCATGATACTGGGATTATCATCCAAATTCCGGCGAAAGTAGGGTAGAAAATGCCCAGTCAACATATTAATGTACTTGGTCAAATTCAACTTTGCAACCGAACTATAGACCCTAGACCATTGGCACTAATAACGCCCCACACCAAAACTTAACCTTCGCTACCTTGCAGCATTGAAACTGTGCAGCTAGGATTAAATTCTTCATTCTTCTTTGACTGCCTATCCTCACAGCCTATTGACCTTGCTTTTGTCGCTGAAAAGCACTTTCAACGAGTATGAAGAGTACACATATCAATGTACTTAGTCTAATTAATTCGACCTTGCAAGCGTATTATAGGCCCTGAATCATTGGTACTAATAACGCCCCACACCAAAACTGAACCTCCGCCACCTTGCAGCAATCTGTAAACCTAGGATTAAATTCTTCATCCTTCACTCGATGGACGCACTGCGCCTACCATCACTGCCTAGCCTATTAAACAGACTTTCGTCGCTAAAATTCACTTTCAACTAATATGAAGAGTCATGATTTTTATTACATCTGATGAAATCCAGACGGTGCTTTCTATTCTTTACAGAAATCATTGGCTTGCATATTGCAACGCCGCAGCCTCGCAAATTAAATTCCTTCAATCTGTTCTTAACTGTAGAAAGAGAACACTTTTTAACAAGATTAAACTGTTGTTGGATTTAGGGGGGTCCATTTCAAATCTGTTTCCGAGGCTGAGGCTCTTGATAGCATTGTCTTCCCTGTAAAAAGTAACTCTAGAATGACCAGATTTAGGGGCATCACGAACACAGCCGGTGTTTTGGTGCTTTTGCACAATCATTCATACCGTTTTCTCATCACATTTCAATCTGTGGCCGATTTTTCGATTGGATAAACCAGAAAGGTGGAGATTACTGAGTTCTTGACGATCACTAAGAGAAAGTTGCGGCATATGGATTAAATCTTATGTTGTATAACCTGGAACAACAACAATTACGATTGGAGATGCTTTGTTGCCTAAAAGGTGGATATTTTAACCTGGTTTTAAGCTTAGTTGTTGCTGCGGAGTTTCTTTCTGCTTTCTTGATTTTAAAGTATTTTTTTTTAAATTGACATAAACACTAGGACACTTCAATTAAAAGTCAAATATGAACAGGTAAAATTATAGAGGAATAAAAGGCGAATCAAATGAGGTACGAGTGGTTTAAACAGTTACATTCAATTTAGCTTAAATTTGCTGTTTTTGAAAAATTGACAAGTGCGTACTTTCTTTTTGGCGCCACTGTATAATAGATGTACTCTGTAACTGATACATATGTATCTGTTTTTAAATCTATATGCTTATGTGTATATACAGACACGTATAGACATCTCTGTCTGTCTGTCTTTCTCTGTCTCTCTCTCTCTCTCTCTCTCTATCTATATATATATATATATATACATACACACACATGCATATATATACATTTATAGACATATATATGTATACATACATATATACATTTATAGACATATATATGTATACATACATATATATACATTTACAGACATATATATATACACACAAGCATATATACATTTGTATGCATATATACATTTATATGCATATATACATTTATAGACACACATATATATACATGCATATATACATTTATAGACACGTATACATACACGCATATATAAATTTATAAATGCATATGCATACATTTATACATGCATATATTTATAAATGCATATAGACATTTATACATGCATATATTTATAAATGCATATACATACATGCATATATGCATTTATACATGCACCCACACACACACACACACACACATATATATATACGAAATCAGTGCTGTATTTTATGTCCAATATAATATTCAATAGAAAATTGACTCAGTAATAATAAAAAATACGAAACCTGCATGAATTAAAATATATTTTAGTGTATTTTACGACCGGGCAAGGCCGGGTACCCACTTCTAGTCATGAGTAACGCTCAACAAACACCAACGTCAATACATGACTAGACGTTTTGAAAACATTTCTAGTTGTGGTTATGGACAGAAACTAAATCTCACGATTAACCGCAAAAAAGAAAAAAAAAAGGAAAAAAGTAAGCAAAATTTAGTATCAGAATTTTGTATTAAAACAGAACATGATTTTATTTTATTTATTTACTTATCATTTTTTTTTTTTTTCATTCTTTAACTCAATTTCGTCCGGGCCATTAGAGACGAAATTGAATGTCTAACGATATCGAAAAACAAAAGGAAAAAAAAAAAAAAAAAATCAATAACTTCTGTTTGCCATAAACCTTGCAATCGATTCAAAAAGATACTCGATTCTTGAACAAAAGAAACCAAAGACTGTCATCTGATAATCCTTTAAACAAGATCCTCTATCTCTCGTAAACCTGCAGGATTCTTAGCAATTAGCACAAATTAGATAATTAAATGGATGCCGACAGAAAAATGGTTTCATACATTTGATCTAAATTTAGCAGCACCAAAAAAAAATAAAAAGGTTAATTAAAAAGAAAAGATGAATGTTTTTTTTTCTTTTTCTCTTTTAAAGAGGAATTTAAAAAAAAAACGAAAATTGGATTGAATTAATTATAAGTTATAGAAAAACAATAAAATAATGAGCTGTCTCCCTTTGTAATTATTCCTACTTGAATAAATGACTATTAATTACAACTTTTGTCAGATTTGGGAGGAGGGGGGATTATTAGATCATTTTAGATATTTGGGAAACAAATGCAATGATTGTGTTATGTTGATTAATCAGACTATTATTCTCATCTTGGGTGTTATATTAGAACAACGTTTTGGTCGCTGCAACCTGCGACCTTCTTCGGATGTTGAAAACATGTTTCTTTATCTCTACTAAGGAAAAGGAGGTTGGCCCTGCATTACAAGAATTCGAACCGTGGGTTTGAGGGTGAGTCCGTAGATAATAAAGAAGGTTCAATGTTTAGGGGTCACTAAGATATTTTTTAAAAGGTTTTCCCATGACTCGGTTTTTCGGGATATCTATACTAATGGTTAATATTAGTGAAAAAATGTTTTATGAAAAATTGAGTCATAGGAAAGCCTTAAAAAAATATCTTAGTGACCCCTGAAGATTGAACCTTCTTTATGAGCTACAGACACACCCTCAAACCCACGGTTCGAATTCTTGTAATGCAGAGCCAACCCTCTTTTTCCTTAGTAGAGGGGGAAAAAAAAAGCAAGTTTTCAACATCCGGAGAAGGTCGCAAGTTGCAGCGACAAAAACGATTAGATGAGAATAATACACCGATTAATAAACATAACACAAACATTGACATCTCATCCCCAAAATTCAGAAATGCAATGTTTGTATATTTGCACATTTTTTAGTTTTCTTAGGTGGAGTAAACCAGTGGGTAACTAGTACTACTGTGTGTATCAAACCAAAAGTTAAAACAAAAACTACAAAACTAGTACACAAAAAGTTGGTGTATTCTTGATCAGTGTTGCCCTGAATGAACGATATATAAATTTAAAAAAAGTATTCATTCTTGACTGGCCTTGAATAAGACCGGAGGTGTATTGTCGCCTGACGATGTCTTTTAAGACTGAAACAGTAAATTTATTGTAGCGATTATGGTAATTTTGTTTTACCTAAATTAAATAAAATAATATCTTGCTCTTTTTAATTCCGCACTAGTAACAACCTTGTTGAAATTCAATGGTTTTTACTTTTGGATCTTTTTATCTTGGAATATATATATATATATATATGAATGGGAATGTATAAAAAAGAATACGAAAAGTATAAAAGCTTACAACTTTTCTTTATTCGTTTTCAATTGGTGACGTTCAGGAATACAAAATAATATTATGAAAAAAAATTAAAAAACTTTTTTTACAGATACATAATTTTCGACCGATCCTTCAGTCTTCATCGGTGTATATATATATATGTATATATATATATATATATATATATATGATGATGGACTCTCCGTCGATTTTCGACGTATGAGACTCCGACAATTGACCTGGAGGTCTAGAACTCAGCGTGTCGACATTCACTTAGACGTATGTGGCACTTTAGTCCTGCTAGAGATTTGCAATGGCGACCGCAGTGGTGACAGACATATAAATGCGAGAATTTAGGTCCACACTGCTCAGTATTATTTTTTGACTTGACTCTCGCTTCTTCTAGTTTTTCGATACAAAACGCCGAGAACTCCTTGATTTTTCTGTCACACATTTCTATCCACTTCCTTCTGTCTTTTGCAGTTAGCTCAATGTTGTTATATTCAATATTTAGAACCTGCAAATTAGACTTTATATTGTCTTTGTAACGCAACCATGGTCGTCCCACGTTTCGACGGCCTCTGTCTAATTGGCCATACAGGAGTTGCTTCGGTGTCCTATCATCATCCATTCGCATCACATGACCCGCCCATCGAAGTTGCGACTGGATTAAGAAGCTTTCGATGTTGCTGATTTTACAAAGTGTGAATAATTTCGCATTTGATATTTTGTCTTTCAAAGTAAAACCGCAAATGGCACGTAGACATCTCTTATGGAAGACGTCAAGTTGCGAAATTTGTTTTCGGTACGGGGTCCACGTCTCCGAGGCATACAAAAGTGTGGACAGTACCACAGCCATATATACATGAATTTTTGTCTTCAGGCTTAAACCCCGAACATTCCATAATCTTGTGTGCAGCTTGCCAAAGGCACTGCTTGCTCGGGAGCTACGGTTGATAACTTCATGGTCAAAAGATGAATACACCACACTTCCCAAGTATATATATATATACACTATTATATAAATGTCACTTTATGCGTGTGCGTATGTGTGTCAGTTGGTTTCTTTCCTTATAGGTTCCGAAACGGCTGAGCCTATCATTTGCAAATTTTACACAAATGTAATTTATATGCTTAGCAGTGTTCTTAGATGTTTTGTACAGAAATTCATCTGATAATATCGAAAATCAAAAAAAATCCGATCTTAAAAATAGTCTTTCTTCGTTTATAGATAAAAAAAAATTTACAAAAGAATATTTTACATTACACCGGTGTAACCTTGAGCAGAGCGACTGGTTGAGTTCGGTCAGAAGAAATGTTTATCCTGGTTGTAAGTCTGCATAAAGTCAATTACTTCTTTACGGCTCGGAATCATGGACACTAAGCGTATCAAACCGAAAACATCAAAAAAAAAAAAAAAAGTCATTGTATGGCTCCCTACCATGTGTTTCCAATATTGTGAGACAGAGACGTCTAGCTCTTGCCGGTCATATTAATCGCCACGGTGAACCCGCAGGAATCCTCCTGATTTGGACTCCAGACACAAAAAGGAGAGTTCGACGTCCATGTGTAACACTGAAATCCATTATTGAAGAGGAAACTGGTCTGGTAGGAACTGAGCTGGTGAGAACTCTGGCAATCGGAAACTTTTTACGTTTCACCTGTGCCTACTGGCATTGGATGAAACAACAAGTCTGTCGTTCGATAGAGAAATCAAATGTCGTTGTAATCTCAAAATAAAACTTGTTATTCGTTTTAAACTTGAGTTGTGATTTTTTTTTATACGAAAATCCTTTTGGTACTACAGTGAATGACACCATATGATAGACAATACAACCTACTCTGAATGATAGGATATGCAAAATAGATTTCAGAAAAAAAACAAAAACAGTCAGAGGAACTTGGTTGGCTTCTATTAGCCTAAGAAATGGATAGGTTTAAAATAAAACAGTGTAACTTGTTTTAAACTTGAATTGTGATCTTGTTTGTCAGGAAAAACGTTTTTGTTACAGCAGTGGACAAGATCACATGACCGACAATATGCTTGTCAAGAATCCCCACTTACCAATTAAAAAAAAAAAAAGAAAGAAAAATCTGTATGGTGTACGTACCCGAGACGTGATAGAAAAAAAAAAATATCGTTCACCAAAAATCAAATAAAATTGATTAAGTGGTTTTATTTTTAAACGAGAAAATCAAATTCCATGATTAAACCAGAAGCGTCGATCTAGCGACGCTATCTTGTAAACAGTCTGAAGGAAGCAGGGCGATTACTCTAAGTAGAGATTTTAAAGAGTCATCCTTAACCTGGGTTGCAGAGGAGGGCATGGAAGAAGCTAAAATTCACTTTAAAATGATTTTTGTGACAAAAATAAAACTACTTTATCAATTTACGTGATTTTTGGCGTATGATATTTTATTCGTGTCACACATTGATACGACATACAGATTTTTCTTTATTTTTAGTTTTTAATAGGGGTAAATCTTGAACCAGTGTCAGCCAGTGTCAAAATCAAGCACCAAATTCAAACAAAGACAAAGAGCAAGCGATCACGATCTGTGCAGCAAACGCACACAGATGTGAGTTCATAGGTATAAAGAGTAGATCCAAAATGAACGGCATCAAATTTGGTATGATTTTGTAACATAAAAGTCGCTGAGATAAAAGATAGAGACGAGCTCGTTTCATGAATCGGAGATATTATAATCTAGCGCTTATATAAAAAGTTGTAAGAGTGAGTGCACCCCCCCCCCCGAAAAAAGCCTTTGGCGGACATACAAAAAAATGCACACACATTTTTGCTTCTATATTGCAGATATAAAAAAAGTAATTTTAAACGAAAGTATTAAAAGAAAATTTCATGAATAATATATAAACTGACATTCCAAGTTCCAAGCTGTTGTTCATCTTACAGGTTATTGCTTTCAGCATGTTAAAATGTTCAATTCTTTACAACACTTGTTTCATAGCACAGAAACACTCATGTAATTATGTCAATATTTTAATATTTTCGCCCTGACTCCTCAGAAGAATAAGAACTCCATCACTTTTTTTTTTTTTTTACATAGGCATCGCCACTTATCAAGGCCAAGAGGCCACTCGAGGATAAGGGTTAAAGAGTGTACAATAGAAATTGGACAATATAGTAACCGTTAGTAATGGAGATTCGGTAAATTTGTTAACCTATATGGAACGGCTCATCAAAAACTTGTTTACATTAGACTTGAAGACAACCATATTGTAGTCAGCTGGAAAGCAGGATTCATCGGGATGCTGGTTGTAATAAAAATAAAAATGATTATAATGATGCAATAAAACCTTAACAGCACTCTGCACTTTCTACACTAAAAGTTGACCATTTTTTTCAAGCTGGGGTTGGGGCACCCTACTGGATGCTAGACACTCATAGCTAGACATTCATAGCTTCAAATCGAGGCATTTTTGTGAGATTCTAACCATAACTAAGTGCAATTGTTTATATCGCTTTTGCACTTGGTTCACCGGGTATATTTAACAGGTAGCTTTTGAAATTCTTTTTCATGAGTTAGGTAACTCCTATAATTACTGGAATAATGGAGATCTTCCTAAGATTCCAGTTTCTTTTCATACCGGACATAAGACCTTAGTATTTCATAATCTCTACAATTATATAAATGCAACTTTGTCTGTGTGTGTGAATTCGTTCCTTATAGACTCTGAAATGGCTGAACAGATTTTCTTTAAAATTTACAGAACTTTAGTGTATAAGTCTGGGAGTGACCTTAGTTAAGTTTTGTCTCATAATACTCTCGATAATTACCAATAATCGAAACCGTTATTCTAATTTATTTATCATCGGTGAAGCCATTTTTTCCATGTCGTCACTTAGCAACAATGATAGAACAATGGGCTGTGAAAATTCTACTGTGGGTAAGTTGATAGCATTTTTTTTTTTTGTATGATGTGGTCTCTAGGTTCAAACTCTGCACATAAATTTCTTCATATTTTTTTCATTAACTGCAAAGAATATTATAAAACTTGAAAATTTACGTTTTTTTTTGTTTTGTTTTGTTTTGCATGACGTGGTCTGTAGGTTCAAATTCCGCACGTAAATTTCTTAATGTTTTTTTTCTTCATTAACTGGAAAGAAGTTTATATAAAATAATTTTATAAAAGAAACAGTAGGTTCTCTAGAGTGCAATGTAGAATAAAATATATTTTGAACTAAGTTACTGCATGGAGGCTTGTGAAGCTTTCTTCCGGGTGATTTCACGGATTTTGATGATAATAAAATTATTGGAGTGTGAAATATTTGTTGATCATCATTAAATCCTGGGCAATGTCGGGTCTCCCGGTTAGTAATAATAATAAATAGATAATAGATAGGTAGTTTTACTAATAAGATAACCCAGTCTCTTCATTAGCTGGGCAAAAAAAAAAAAAAGAAAATGAGTATCTTGACCAGAAGACTAGGAAACTAACGACCATGCACAACGCATTACTTCTGAAAGATGATACTGATCGGCTCTAGATGAAAAGGAAAGAAAGCACGCAAAAATGAATTCGAAAAAAAAAAAAAAAAACTTATAATCTAGAGCAGAGAAAGGTTGACGACTGTAGCAAGATAACATCAAGATGAACAATACAGGGAACAGCAAAATGATAAATGAAAAGATAAGAACAGAAGCGTGAGAAAAGAAACAGATACACATACTATTTATAGGAATGATGAGAGACTCACCAATATACTTAGACACAAAGACGACATTGGAACAGCGAAATGGAATTGTTACTGACAGCTGCACATAACAATGTGATTAGAAGTAACTATATCAAAGCTAAAATAGACTAAACCCAGAAAAACGATAAATGCCAATCTAATAGGTCCCAAACTGTCATCTAAGCTTCAGCCCCTGTCCCATCGACAAAATGTTGCATCCCTCTGCCTGTTTTACAAATATTTCAATGGTGGATGCTCTGACAAACTACAGCCCCTTGTACCCCCTCGATGAAAATACCCCCGACAAACCCGACAAGCAGTGAAGTCTCACCCCTACACAGTTGAGATCCCTAGATGTAAGAAAGCCTTCTACTCTAATAGCTTCTTCCCCAGAACTGCAGGACTTTGGAATTCTTTTCCGGTTTCCTGCTTCCTCCACTGTACTGACATGCAGAAGTTAAAGTGTAATGTAAACAGACATCTTGCTGCTAAACTCCCTACATAGTACCCCTGCAACTTAGGTCCCTGATAGTAGCCCCCTACATCAAAGTGGCAATATGCCTTGTTTGGGTGAAAATGTAATAAAAAAAATTTTTTAAATGCAAACTATGTGGACAAAGAGACGAAATGGTAAATAACATGAATGAATGCAGCAAACTCGGCCAAAAAGAACAGACATGCCTGTGTGAAGAGGACGGGGGTCAGTACATTGATAACTATGCAAACGATTACATTTTTGAACATGCAGACAAAAACTGGAGACAAACGCAGAGCCATGTATGAAGAGACATGGGGAAAAAAAAATTATAAAAAAACATGTGCACAGACCGATGACGACGTTCAAGAGGACAGAGGTCAGGGAGAAAGAGCACGATCACGTTTTATTTGGGAAAGTACCCGAAAATAAATGTTGTTACAACAGGAAAAAAACGAGTGAAGTTATTAGTTGTCTTTCATTCCTTGCGACGTACTCTGCTATGTGCTGGGTCCCGAGTGTCTATAAGTGTGTAAACGTGTGCTACGTTACATATGTATTTTTCTTAGTTTATCTTTTACTCTCTCTCTCTAACCGTCCTTTCCACTTTCTTGGAAACTACTGAATCAATCTAACTGAAATTTTATATGGACCTTTGTTATGACAATGTGCAACAAACTAAATATATATGTGTATGTGTGTGTATGTATGTGTAACAGAACATGGACACGCATATAGCGGCTGTGTGCAAATGCGGAGCTGTGTGCAAAATGACATCATGGCAAGGAAAAGAAAAAGACTATAAAAGAACGTGTGCATAGATTGACAACGATGTTTGAGAGGACTGAGGTCAGCGAGAAGAAGAACTACTCGGAAATAAAGGACAGAGGTCAGAGAGAAATAAAGGACAGAGGTCAAAAGGAAACAAAGGACAGAGGTCAAAAGGAAATAAAGGACAGAGGTCAGAAGGAAATAAAGGACAGAGGTCAGAGAGAAATAAAGGACAGAGGTCAGAAGGAAACAAAGGACAGAGGTTAGAAGGAAATAAAGGACAGAGGTCAGAAGGCAATAAAGGCCTTTAAGAGGTCAGAGAGAAGAAGAAGTACCCAGAAATAAATGTTGTTGTTACAATGGGAAAAAGTAAGTCGAGTTATTACTTGTCTTATGTTCCTTGCGATGTACCCTGCTACAACGTGTTGGGTCTTAAGTGTCTAAATGTTAACGCATGTGTAAGCGCGTATTAAGTTACACTTGAAAACGTGATCAAAAAATCTTCTGGGACGTGGAATTAGAAAAAAATAAACTAATCCAAGCAAGGTAACCAGATGTATTATAGTAAACAAGTAAAAGGCCTGAGAAATTGTAGATTTTGAAACAGATTCTAATCTAATAGGCCTTACTTTGTCAACTAAGCTCCAACCCCTGTCCCATCACTGCAATGTTGCATCCCCGTGCCTGTTTTACAAGTATTTTAACGGAATGTGCTCTGATGAACTCTTTGCATCTGTATCCCATTGACAAACCTGCTTAGCAACAAAATCTCACCCCTTCACTGTTGATGTCCCTAAATGCCAGAAAGCTTTCTACTCTAATAGCGTCTTCCCTCAAACAGCTAGACTTTGGAATTCCCTTCCTGCTACCTACTTCCCTTACTGTTCTGATATGCAGAAGTTTAAATGTAATGTAAACCAACATCTTGTTAATCTTTCTTAGACATTGCCTCATCAAGAAGCTCGATACATTCAAGTGATGATATGCCTTGTCTGGAGTGAAAGTGAGTAAAACAAAATAAATAAAAAAGACTTAGAACATGAAAAACTTTAATACCAATACTGATAGTATCATTAGAAACAGTCTTGAAAAAAGCTGGAAAAAGACTGGAAGACATTGGAGTCACAGGGAACACTGACTATACAGACAGTAATGATGAAAACAGCTAAAATCTTAAGGAAAATCCTCGAATGCGGAAACCAAAGTTATACGAACTATGAATTCTAACTACAATAGAAACCTGGGATACGGTGGCTGTAGGGATACGTTTTATTCAGATTACAATGTGGAATACGATGTTTTTCCGGCCCCTGGTTACGGTATCCCCCCCCCCGCCTTATGGTGTTATTTATAAATAATGTTATTTGATTATATGCATGTGTATTATATACTGTATTTTGTTACTGGTTCTTAAGGCCATAACCTGGGGTTATCTACTGTAGTTACATGGAAGAAAAAAAAAAAAGAAAAAATACTAAATGAGCCCAAGGGAACTGAAACTGAAAAAAAAATGTCATTTGCTCCTCTTCAAAAAAATAAAATAAATAAAATAAAAACGCACATACACAAATGTGAAATAGTTGTAAAGGGGGTTATGGAGGATGTAAAGACTAAGGAGAGGGGGGGCACTAGCTAAATATTCACTGGAAGGACGCAAAATGTAATTAGAGTGGCTATTGTCAACACATTCCCTGCAAAGACCAATGATCATTGCTACTGAGAAATCAATGGTAAGCTGTCGTTGCAATAATACTAAATCATTTGCAATGTTTATTGAAAGAGGTAGACAGGACTGGAAATCTGAGGAGACTTGTTGTCACTCGGATTTCAGGGAACACCACCGGTTATTTTCAGTGAGTAATCACTAATGATAACTTGTGTCTTTACAACCCTTTTCGCCAATCAGTTTCATGAAAAAAATATTTAGACTTCAAATATTTATTTGTAGTGTTTGCTATAACAAGCTTTTTGAGATATATATATATATATATATATATATATATATATATATATATATATATACACACACACACACTAGGAGAGAGGCCCGACGTTGACCGGGATTGAATGATGATCAACAAATTTTTCACAATCCTATATTTTTTACTATCATAAAAATCTGTGAAATCGTCCATTTTTCAATCAAATCGATCTATTGCATGCTCTAGCTGGGGACCCATAGTGGTACACTGGGGGGGGGGGGCTTCACATACCTCTATGCAATACCAGTCCACAATACACTGTAGTTTACATTGCACTGTGGAGAATCTACCGCTGATGTTATAAAACGATTTTTATATATAATGGCTTGAATTAAAATTTAAAATGCAATAAAAATCAAATATCATACATCAATTGTGCTCTAAATAGAAACATTTATTTTGAATGCGCCCCTGACATATTAAAGAACCTACTGTTGATTTTATATGCCTGGTCGGTCTGTCTGTCTGTACGGTGATAATAGTTTAAATTTAAGTTTGAAATGAAAAAGTCAGTTGTGCTCTAAACAGAAATATTCATTTTGAACGCGGTCCTCTCATATCAAACGAACTTACTGTTGACTTTACATGTTGGACCTTTCTGCTTGTGTGGTAATAAAACTTCTCAAACACACTTATGATATTAGGCTGTATAAGGTGTAAATTTAGTCAAAATTTTTTTTTTCTTTTTTTTACACAGGCATCACCACATTATCAAGGCCAAGAGGCGACTCAGGGATGAGGGTTAAAGAGTGTACAGTAGAAAGTGAACAATATAGTAATCATTAGAAATTCGGTAAATTTTATAACTTATATGGAACGGCTCATCAAGAACTTATTTACATTAGACTTGAACACAACCATATTGTAGTCAGCCGGAAAGCAGGAAAACAGAAGACAATTCCACAGGCGTGCAATTCTAGGAAAGAAGCTTTGTTCATGGAATCTACGTTTAGGTTTAGGCACAGATAAAGAGTGGGCCCAATTATTGATAGTGTTTTCAGCTAGACGAGTGTTTCTTGTGAAAGTTAGGCGAGGGGGGACCATAGACTGAAGCTCAGTCGAACACTTTCCATGAAAATAACAATACATCAGAGACAAACTCACAACATCTCTTCTGAGAGATAGGGGTTGCAGGGAAGAGAAAAGGACATCTCCTACAAGGCTACGAAGTCTATTTTGAACTCTATCAAGGCAGAACAAGTCCTTTCTAGCAGCTCCCACCCAGATGTGGCAACAGTATTCCATCCACTGTTTCTTTTTTCATCAGATCTTTTGGATTATCAATACTTATCCGACATTCTGATACAAAACCTATCTAAGAACACTGTCAGATACATGAAGTACATTTGTGTGAAATTTTGGAGTCCATAGGGAACGAAGACACACAAACTTCCTTTTATATAATAGTAGAGACACATCTAATTAAAATTACAAAGAGAAATATTATCTTTATGGTGTAACCTATCGAGATAATAGAAAGCTCAATATATGAGATAGGGCAAATTAAAAACAAGAAAAGTTGATGATGAAAATAAATTGAATAAATTACAATAATTACAATAATTATTATAATTATTATATTATTTTAATTATTATATAATTATAATTATTATTATAATTACAATAATTAAAATAACAATAATCTAAAATCAAAAATTCAAATAAGTCATGATAAAAAAACAATCTTTAATCCATGGATTTTCCAGGACGGACTTTTTTCATCAGGGTATAAACATTAGTAAAAAAAATTAAATGTATCACTGATTAGCATAATTTTAAATTATTCTGCGAACTAAAAGGCATTTTCAATAGAATTAAATCGAATAAAATAATCAAAATAAACAATCGAATAATAAGCCAAAAACTACATGGTCCCTTGACTGATGCCTTGAATTTTAGGAGAAAAATAAAAATTAGCCCAAAAAGGTGTGTTTTTCACTCCTAAAACACCCTGAATTTTCCCGGGGTAAAATATTACGTCTCCAGATGTATACACATGTGATCTTGCTTTTGGGTAATTTTCAGCAAAATCTAGTGGTTAGAATAATTCTATGTCCCGGAAAGTGCTATTTTTGGCCATTTTGCCCCCTTTGACCCCCCTGAGGGCGCGATCAGAATTTTTATCAAAAATCCGAGAATGTTACATTTCCTCCCTTCGGTAGTTGTAACTTCATGAAAAATTTCAGAAAAATATAATGAGTATTATTTATATTAATTTATTTAATGCGGAAAATTATCCTCATCTTTTTTAGTTGTTGTTTCACGACGTTTCGGCCAACTATTCCTCTGGCCTTCATCAGGTGGTAACTGCGATGTGATGGTTAGGAACTTCAAGTCTCCTAACTGCATTCTCAGCAATAACTCCCATCCGTAGTTGTTGTCGTCTACATCCGTAGTTGTTGTTGTTGTTGTTGTTTCACCACGTTTTTGGCCAAGTAAGCCTCTGGCCGGCTTTGAGTATCAGATGAGAATTGTCTGAAGCTAGCGGTTTCAATCCTACCCAAAGCCGGTCAGAGGCTTACTTGGCCAAAAACGTAGTGAGAGGACAACAACTACGGATGGCAGTGATTGCTGAGAATGCAGGAGATTTGAAGTTCCTATCCGTCGCAGTTACCACCTGACGAAGGCCAGAGGAATAGTTGGCCGAAACGTTGTGAAACAACAACTAATAAAGATGAGGATAATAGTCCGCAATAAATAAATTTATATAAATAATACTCATCTCAATAATGAATTCCAATTAAAATAATATATAATGAGTAGTTATTGAGAATTTTGGGAACGAATGGATGAACGGACGAGGGTGAATTCTAAGGCTCAAATCCGAATAAGTCAGTGGATCAATAAGTCAATTAATTAATAAATTAAGTTGGGCTCCGTAAGGTTCAAAAGGAAGAATGATAATCTCTGTCTTTACTATTGTATAAAAGTCACTGTGTGTGTGTATGTGCATATGTGTGTGTGTGTATGTGCATATGTGTGTGTGTATGTGCATATGTGTGTGTGCGGGTGTGTGTTTGTGTGTGTGTGTGTGTATGTGCATATGTGTGTGTGCATATGTGTGTGTGCGTGCGTGTGTGTTTGTGTGTGTATGTGCATCACTGCATATGAGTGTGTGTGTTTGTGCGTGTGTGTGTATGTGCATATGTGTGTGTATGTGCATGTGTGTGTGTGTGTGTGCATATGCGCGTATGTGTGTGTGTGTGCGTGTGCATATGCGTGTGAGTGTGTGTGTGGGTGTGTGTATTCCTCATAGGTTTCAAAACAGCTGAGCCTATCTTTTGCAAATTTCACACAAAACTAATTAATATTTCTGGCAGTGTTCTCAGATATATTTCATGCAGAAATTCATCCAATAAGTCTCAACAATCGAAAAAATCTAATCTTTTTCTTCTTATACATAAAAAAAAAAATTACAGGGGAATATTTTACGTTTACACGGCAAGGGAGATAATAAAATTTCAGCAAATCATTTCTTCTTAAAAAAAATACAGATTTATTATAATCTGGAGACATAGCTGAGTGGTAGAGCATTTGACTACAGATCGAATGATCCCCTGTTCAAACCCAGGTGTACCTCACCATTTTATTTTATTTTTTTTATTATTAATGAGTTCAATTTACGATAAAAGAAGAGGTACTGTTTAAAATTGCCACAGATCATTTCTTCGTTTGCATATTTTAAAACTAATCATTTATCAGAAGTGACTTTTCCAGGGCATTAATTGTCAAGCCCAAATATCAGCTGACGTGATACTGTAAACAAACACAGATGGAATTTGATGAACGACATTATCATTATTAGTTTTTTTACTCCCAAAATTTTTTTTGTAAATTAGTCCATCACGCAAATTATTCCTCGTAATATATAATAATCAATAGAGGATTGATTTTATAATAATACATACGAAATCTGCATAAATTAAAATATCATGTTTAAGTGTATTGTATGACCAGGCAATGCCAGACTGCCAGCTAGTGCTTAAATAAAGCTCCAACAGGAATTAGACTAAAAACCAGCCAAGGGAAAGGAAAAGTATGCTAATGCCCTAAGTGCATAAAAAAACTATGTATAACGTGTCACAAGTTCTGCTATTGAACTGGTTATTGTTACGCGGGCTTTTAAACTTGCATTCAAAAAGAAAACAAAAATAAATAAATACCTCCAGCCATTCCTATTAGCGCGATAAAAATGGAGTGTTTGGTCTAAGTCCTTCGGGCGGGCGGCGTGATTTTCAAACATAAAATTAGAATGACCGCATTTAGCATTCCTCTGGAACGGAGCCAACTGGGAACCGACTTTGAAGAAACAATTAATTGTAGAATATTTGGAAGCTGATCAACAGAGCGGTCAACACCTTCACAAATGCTTCTGAATAAGAAGCTTATTGCTAGTTCAGCCATCGTATTCATCTATTCAGTTTAAACATTGTGTGCGTGTGTGTGTATATATATATATATATATATATATATATATATATATATATATACGGTATAATAATGTTGACACACCGGTTCTTAAGCAATGCTGAGCTTGGTTATTACCAGATGAGTGACCATTTGGCAATTTGAGGCACTGAGTGTGCTCTCCGCTTATCTAGGCAGTCATCCTGAACCTTCACTTGCTACTGGTATTTAACAACGCCAACTCAGGAGAAGTGTGGTTGGAGATTGTGCAACTCTTGCTACAAAAATTCCATGCACAGGCACCCTTACAGTGGGTATCCATAGTCTGTCACAACTGAAGGAAGCTGGTATGTATATATATATATATATATATATATATATATATATATATATATATATATATATATATATATATATATATATATATATAGCGAAAGAAAATGTCTAGAAAATTTGAAGTTTTTTTGTTTGGTTCGATATATATATATATATATATATATATATATATATATATATATTATTTTATTTTATCGACAATTCCTTTCTGTTGCAAGTTTAGAATATAATTGTCTATAATACCAACTCTATTATAATCACAGCTCAATGAATTTTCAAAAGAGTTTTCAGAGCATATATACGTAAATTGAATAAAATCACAACCTACATGAATAGAAATTCACTTATTTTGGCGGTAAGCTGTTACAGTAGTTTCGTGAAAGGATGGACAATTACCTCTCGTCCATAGAACTGTAAATCTTCCATCCAGTCACTCCTCAGAGACGCTTACAACTATTCCCAACTAGTTTTTCAATCCGTTGTGAACACGTTTATTTTTATAGATAAATGGATAAATAAATTACAATTAATTAATAAATATATTTATCTAGTGTTTCCTTTTCAGATTAAATGTGTTTTTAACTCATTTCAAAGTATTTTTAACATATTTTATTAACTGTTTGCTCATATATATATATATATATATATATATATATATATATATATATATATATATATATATATATATATATTAGTGTTTGGACGATTAATCAGAATCGGAATCAAGAATAGTAAAAATTGGAGCATTTGTGGGTATCGGAATCAGAAATATTGGTGCTTATTTTCCAATGCTAAAACGATTCTTTTAATTGTCTGTTTTTTATTTGATTTTGTTTAAAGTAAAATATTCCATTAATAAATTAATAAATATTTATTGATTTTTAAATACAAGTAAAGCTAACATCGATAGATAATCCTCTACAAGTGTATTTTGATGTTTATCTGCATATTTAACAGTTTTTTTTTTTAAACGAAAATCGGGGAAAATGACAATCTTATAGTTAAATAATTAGGGATTTGTAAAGAATCGGAATCGGTAATTGCATTGGAATCGGGAATTTAGCACGGCATCAGGAAAAATATTGGAATCATCCCATCAGATACGATTCTTCCGATATTGCTTTAAAAAAGTTGTTTGTACATTAAAAAAAAAAAAAAACGGTTATGGAATTTTTTTCATTAAAAAAAAAAATGTACTAGGTTTTAATGATGTACAATAATTGAATATCTGCAGACATTTGATTTTTCCATATAAATAATTTGGTCCTCTTTAAGAAAGAGCTTCCAGAGACCCCATCCTTACTCATGGAGCCCCAGGGCTCCATGGATCCCACTTTGGGAAACCCTGTTCTAGAGAATACAATGGCTTCATTATTTACTAACTGAAATCAATATCTGTACAGATTCACTCTGCAACAGATGGTTCCAAGCAACACGTTTCCAATAATAATGCTACCTGACTCTTCAAACTCCTCAGTTTAACATTTATGGGCAGCATGCACTAGAACAAATACATTGAAGACATTGCTAACGAAGGTGGGCTCTCTCTACAGTGCTAGAAAATTATTCATACTTGAAAGTATTGTACATCTCTACAAAGCCACAATTTGCCCATGTATGACGTATTGTTGCCACATCTGGGCCGGTGCATCTACCACTAGTCTCTCGCTATTAGACGGGGTCCAAATAAAGAGTCTTCAACCTAACAGATGCCACACTATCAACCTAACCTCAACTCCTGTCCGATCACTGAAATGTCGCATCCTGAGCTTGTTTTACAAATATTCTAATGAGATGTGCTCTGATGAACTTTAAGCACTTTTATCCCTTCTTCCTCAATGTATATACCCTTAAATAATCCGACAAAATAGCAAAATCCCACCTCTTTACTGTAATATCTAAATGCCAGAAAGATTTCTATTCTAATAGTTTCTTTCCCAGAACTGCTAGTTTTGCATTCCCTTTTAGGTTCCTGCTTCCCTGACTGTACTGACATGCAGAAGTTCAAGTGTAATATGGACATACATCTTGCTGCTCAACTCCCTACATAGTATCCCTGCAAATTTTTGTCCCAAATAGTAGCCCCTTACATCCAAGTGGCACTATGCCTTGTGTGGGGTGAATAACAACAACAAAAAATACTATAGTTTGCATTGTATTGACGTGTAAGGACTCGTAGCCTTTTTAGTTCTTAGGCTAGGATCAAACGGTTCTTTCCTTAATACTGTGGAGGATAAATCTTTCTTGACCGAGACAATTCATGAGGATGGAGAGTGAGACAGAGAATGTACATGTTTTTTGATTACCGGAATTACTACAGTTTTACCGCGCTAGATAACGATAAAAAAAAAGTGTGATTCGGAAAGTGACAAATTATGGGAAGGAGAAGAGAGAGTATGAAGTCCAAGAAATGAGATGAATGAAGAAATTGTTCCTTTCGCTTTTAGCAAAATAAGATTTTTCTGATAGTTAAGAGGGAGAAAAAGATTGGGACAACTGACAGAGAGAGAGAGAGAGAGAGAGAGAGATAGATAGAGAGAGAGGATAGAAAACCCATTAAATATATTTTACAATATTTTAATTATTTTGGCTAACAAAAAAATGTCGGACTATTGATTGTCGATATATAAACCCACTTATATTAAGTTAGAAATATATAAACTTGTAAATATGCCCATGTACAAGATTCAATTACAGATTCCAATACAGTCACGGAGTCCGATTTTTTAAACCTCTAAATATTTATTATTTTTTATTGTTTTATTTTCAGATTACTGTAAAAACGCAGGTGCTTTGCGTTCGCATATACTTTCGCAAACGCAAATAATACACCTTGAGAGGTGATATATAGATTTTGATTTTACTAACAGTTTAAAATCAATAACTAGTCATCATTTTATGATTAATACCAGCAGTGGGGAGATTAAATTTTACACAAAAACAAGTAAACAAGAAAATAAAAATGAAAAAAATAAAATAAAAGAATCGTTTTTGATATTGAAAAATAGGCACCAATTTTTTTGATTCCAATACTCCCAAAAGTTCTGATTTTTCTGATTTCCAATTCGAATTAATCGTCCTTACACAGCGCTTTACATTTTTTTTTTTTTTTTTTTTTTACACAGTGGTCACCACTTATCAAGGCCCGGAAGCTACTCAGGGATAAGGGTTATTGCAAGCGATCTTTTCCAAGTGGTAACTAGAAATAATAAAACGTTTATCTTTTGGTAAAGATGATTATTCATTGAAAAATATCTTTTCAACCTTTATTTTTTTTTTTTTTAATAAACCGAGCAAAGTCAAATCATTTAAAAAATGAAGTTTAATAGAAGAATATATTCTGTTTAACGAAGGCTGTTTAAAAAAACATCTGAAGAAATTTGAATGCTTACACTCTCAAATCTTAACATGGTGCCTATTTAGAATCACAGTTATTTTAAAAGTACAAAAAAATCTTTGATACACGTACTTATCATGGAACAAAGATGTCATATTCCAAAAATCATATGGGTTTGGCTAGTAACATTTCTATTTGGCTAGTAAATGAATATATTTAGTTGTCAAAGGTCAACTAAAGATAAGTTTGCCCGTAGAGCCCCAACACACACACACACAATCTAATATACATATCAAATTCTCTTAACTATACCATCAGATAGAAGCCAACACACACACACACACACACACACACACACACACACACACACATATTATACATTAAGAGGAGATTATAGATAGATATATATAAATACCCGTTCACATACACTTTTCACGATAAAGCTAGAACCCAGAATCAGATGGAATTGGGCAATTGCATCGACAACGGACAACTAGATAAAAATATCAAAATTTAAATCGAGGCATAGCCAATAGATTGCACCATGGCCCATATGGTTGGGTCATTAGTATTGCACACTTCTTGCGTGCGACGATCTGGGTTTGCGCCTATGTCGGAGCACGTCACTGATGAGATGCAGTACATCGAAATCCACTTTTGGTCTGGCGTTGTCCATTGTCGATGCAATTGCTCGATTCCATCTAATTTTGGGTTCTAGCTTTATCATGAGAAAGTGCATGTGAACGGGTATTTATATATATATATTTATATATTAGTGGTGGGACGATTAATTGAAATCGGGAATCGGAAAAATTTGAGTCTATTTTTTTATGCCAAAACCGATTCCTTAAATTATCTTTTTAATTTGATATTGGTTTTAGAAACATCTTCCACTGCTTGTATTAATAATAAAATGATAAATATTTATTGATTTAAACTTTCAGTAAGTCTAAAATCTCTAGATCACCTTGTCACAAATGTATTTTTACATCTGAGAAAATATTAGCACATTTAAGATGTGTTTTTACGGTAATCAGGAAAAAATAACAATTTTATGGTTAAATATTTAGAGATTTATAAAGAATCAGAATCGGGAAAAATATTGGAATGTCCCATCACTAATATGTATATATTTTTATAATTATTTTTTTACTATAATAATGATTAAGTACCTACAAACACTAGTGTTTCATCCTTTCGGGAATCTTCAGTGCAGGGTGTCACGATTAATACCAGTCGAACGATTCAAACCCCACATCACGAGACATCTCTGGCTCAATTTAGTGAAGACCTAATCCATTTGGCTACCATTAACCGCGTGAAATGACGTCGAATTTACGCGGGGATCAAAGAGGAATTAGAAAATTCTTTCACTAGAAACTTATCGTGCTAATAAAAAGCTCAAAATTAAGCTTAGATACAGAAAGAAAAATTTACAATACAAAAGTATATACTAGTGCGTATAGATTTAATAATCATCAATTTAATAAAGGAAATACATGAAATATCTCCGACGAGAAGCATAATGCTTCGAAATACCTAGGCATAAAGAGAATTTATACCCACCCCTATTCATGTATTCCCCTTATTGAATTGATGATTATGAAATTACCATTGGAAGCTAGAAATACAAAAACTGACAGTTTCAAATGTGTGTTGTAAACTTTTGCGGGGCACTGTATATATACATATATATAGTAAGTTATAAAATATATATGGCAATTAAGCTACACTGAATATTCAGCGTTTCATCCACTCCAGGACTCTTCAGGCTTATGCACATAAGCCTGAAGAGTCCTAGAGTGGATAAAACGCAGAATATTCAGTGTAGCTTAATCGCCATATATATTTTATAACTTACTAACTAGCTCTACCTACGTATTGAGCACTTTTGAAGTAAATACTTAAAGTTTATGCATAAATCTATACTTTCGTATATTAATTTTATGTGAGTAAATTAAGTAGTTATATATATATATCTATATATATATACATATATATATATATATATATATATATATAGCGTCTGTAAAATCATATTCAAGTATGCTCATCAATCAGATACGAATCGTGTGATATCTAACGATACATGTGCATTAAAATACTTAAATATTTATGTAAATGAGGTTACACTTGATCGAACTGACCGTCAGAGGACAAATCAATATTAACCTAAAAAGGAGAATAAATCATCGTCATTATACGTAGATTTTGTGGAGTACAGAATATATTTCTTAGAAACAGTGAATTTGGTAGCATTCAATATACAATTTTAGAGCCAAGTTTACATTCAGAGTTTACCATCTCTGAAATTGTTTTCACCATGGCTAAGAAATCACGCCTTGGCCTTTAAGCCAGGAGAAAAGTGTAGAATTAGTAGTAATAAGTAGTGTGGTCGATAGCGACTTTCTGAACCTTTGATTTATGGTGGCATTCACCAAAAATGGGCTGAGTCAGCTCCTCTCATAGAACACACAGCATTCCGAATAAACGTAGACCACGCATAACAGTCTGCAGTGACCAAGATATTTATAAGCAACCAATTCCGAGATCAGTGGCAAACACCATAGACCTGTAGACTGGAAGTAGATTTGATATTTGCTTTGTCAACATGTAATCATGTCTTGAACTGGGCTCAAAGGTGTTTTCACCAATCTTTGAGTGGTTACGGAACTATTAATTCGTGGTTGAACACGGTGTTGCAGCATGCAACGTGGTTGAACCAACAGAGTTTCTTCTTTAAAAGCACTTGATTTACATCACATCTAAATTTGTTAATTTATTTATTGCGGACTATTATCCTCATCTTTCTTAGTTGTTGTTTCACAACGTTTCGGCCAACTATTCCTCTGGCCTTTGTCAGGTGGTAACTGCGACAGGATAGGAACTCCGAATCTCCTAACTGCATTCTCAGCAATTACTGCCTTCCATAGTTGCTGTTGTCTCACAACGTTTTGGCCAAGTAAGCCACGTGGTGAGACGACAACATATATATATAAAGCTATGTGATTAAAGAATAAAAGAAATAATTGATAAAAAAAGTTTACCTATTTTTATATATTTTTATTATAAAAAACATAAGCCTAAAATATAATTGGAAATTCTATCGATTCTGTGCTTCCATACCTAAATTGAAAGACGCAGGTGCCAACTTCTGGTGTGTTTAATTTGGTTGATTGTTTTTGTATTACAGCATATCACGTTATTTAAAAATTTTTTAATAGAATATATATTTTTTTCAAGTCGGTTTCTACTTAACCCATAGTTGGGACCCTAACAGACACTACCACTCCGGGTCAGTTAAAGGGTGGCTCAACACTCCCCAAAGCCTGCACTTGATTAAAGAGGATGATCCTACAGCACATCTAAATTTGTTAATTTATTTATTGCGGACTATTTTCCTCATCTTTCTTAGTTGTTGTTTCACGTTTCAGCCAACTATTCCTCTGGCCTTCATCAGGTGGTTAACCGCGACGGGATAGGAACTCCGAATCTCCTAACTGCATTCTCAGCAATTACTGCCTTCCATAGTTGTTTTTCGTCTCACCACGTTTTGGTCAAGTAAGCCTCTGGCCGGTTTTGGGTAGGATTGAAACCACTATACTTCAGACAATGCTCACCTGGAACCGTAGAGATTCAACGTCTTTATCCACTGCGCCACGACAACATCTAAAAGATGAGGATAATAGTCCGCAATAAATAAAATTAGTAAATAATACTCATCTCAATAAGAATTTCAATTAATTAAATAATATAAATTAAAATATATTTAAGCGTATTTTACACCCGGGCAAATCCAGGCGCTAGTATGTGTGTGTGTGTATATATATATACACACAATCTCCTAACTGCATTCTCAGCAATTACTGCCTTCCATAGTTGTTGTCGTCTCACCACGTTTTGGCCATATAGTTTAAGGTCATATCCAGGACCTCCGGTGCGTTTAAAAGTTAGTGTCTCCTTTTATGCACCATTATCAAATAAATACATAACAACATATAAGATGTAAATTCAAGTGTTTTTAGAGTAACTTTGTAGAAATCGCAGTTTATACAATGATAAAAACAGTAATCCAAATAATCTAAATATTAAAATCAATTAAAAAAAAACAACAAAAAAAAAACAAGTGAAGCATGCATCGTCCCCCGTGAGTGCACAGCGAACGAGGAATAAAAAAAATGACTAAGTTCAGCATTTCCCTCCCCCATTTAGCCCCCAAAGCCCCCAGAGGACGTCAAATCCTGGTGAAAATGAACAAACAGTGCAGTTTTAGGTCTTAACATATGTAAATTTGAGTTCAGCACCATGCAAAAAAAGAAATGACTGTCTATCATTTGACTCCTTCTATTTAGCCTCCAAAATCACCAAGGCCTTAACATATTTAAATTTGAGTTCAACACCATACAAAACTGCTAGACATGCACAGAAAATTTTGGACAAATATGGTAAAATAGTCCCAAAAATAAAGAGTTTTTATTAGCCCTAAAAGAGCCCCTAGGGCACATCCAAGAGTTATCGCGAAGTATAGACAAACAAAATTATATAGAAATCAGTTAGTTACAACTTTTCAGAAAGTTTTATAAAAATTCAAAGCATCAAATTTTTGTAATAAGCATAAAAAAGTGTAAATTTTAGCCATTTTAACCCGAAAGATGCTCTTAGGGGAGGGGGGGGGATCAACCAGAGTTTTCCCAGAAAATCCATTCTATTTTTTTACTCATATCATGTTTAGTGTTTGTGCAAAAATTCCAAAACATTCCAAAGCGTAGTTATTGAAAAAAGTGTGGACAGACAAACGGACAAGGGTGAATTTACAGGTCCACCCTCCTTTTGTCGGGAGACCAACAAAAGAAAAAAAAAACTAGAGACTTATAAGATGAAAATTCAAGTGATTTCAGAGTTGATATAGTTTTTACCAATTCTGTCTAACAGATGCCGCCAATGAAAAAGATGTTTGACCAATGATGATGACAATGATGATGATGATCAATGTCAACTGATTCCAGTGATCCCTTAATTGCTTATCACTCTGAAACTCAGACTCATAACAGATTCTGTATATTTTTATCGACCGACTCCGGTGATCCCATAATTGCTTCCAACTCTGACTACATGACTCAGACTCCACAGCTCTGTTTTGTAATGCAAGACTGGTTTCTATCCAATTCTTTTTTTTTTTTTTTTTATAGCACTAATGCAATTATTGATTTTCTTGCTGTCGATGTTTGTGTGTCAACTATGTCACTCGACTTAATGGACTATTGCTGTTTGTGTACATCCTGTAGAATTCGATACAACACCGAACGATGAATGCGTCGTCAGTGGTTCACTGTATTATAATACAATAGAAGAACTGCCGGACAATAATGCCATCGATATGTTAGCAAGCCCACTAAAAAAGATTGGACTATTTAATCGGGGCATGAGTAGTTGATTTAATGGAAACTAGTTAAGGACTATACAATCAGCTACACAAAATCCAAATTTAAATCCATGCGAACCTACTTACTTGTTAAATCTCTTTCTTATCCAACACTAACATGAAGCAAAAGTGTAATATCTCTATCTCTTCTCAACAATTATATAAATGCAACTTTGTGTGAGTTCGTTCCTTATAGACTCCGAAACGGTTGAACAGATTTTCTTTAAAATTTACAGAACTTTAGTGTATAAGTCCGGGAGTGATCTTCGTTAAGTTTTGTCCCAGAATACCCCCCCCCGATAATTACTGATAATCGAAACTGCTATTGTAATTTATCTATCATCGGTAAGGCCATTTTTTTTTCCATGTCGTGACAAGCTGGCCTAATGGTTATCGTACTTGACTCATTGTCTTAAGGTTTTGGTCTCGATCTCAGCTCAAATATTTTTTTTTTTACTTACTTTTAAACTGTTTTGAAAAAACATAATACTCGCATGCACATGTCTCAGTTTCTGCATGAATTAAAAGATAATATTTATGCATATTTTATGACCGGACAATGCCGGACAGCCTGTTAGTTTACACACACATACACACACACACACACACACACACACACACACACACACACATACATACACACATATATTTGCTTTTAATGAAATCGAATTTTCATGCAGATAACTGATTGGTTGGTTGGTTGGTTGGTTGTTTTTGTTTTACGGCATATCAACCCTTTTCAGGTTATTTAATGCCGAATCCAAAGATTTTGAAGAAAATTTTTTTAATAGAATATATTTGTTGTTTTCAAGTCGGTTTCTATTTAACCCATAGTTGGGACCCTAATAGGTACTGCCACTCCGGGTCAGAGTGGACCTGGGAGCAATGGCAATTAAAGGGTGGCTCCACATACCCCAAAAGCCTGCAAGCTGGGACTTCACCCCTGGATATAGTTTAAGGTCATATCCAAGACCGGGAAGTAGAGGAAGAAAAAAAGGGGGGGGGAAAGGGGCTTTTGTTTTTGTTTTTGGTTTTGTAGAATATAATTAAGTTTTACAAAAGAGAATAGAAAAACAAAAAGGAACATCAATGTAGGTGCATTTCGTCTCAGGAAGCCGATAGACAGCCTGATCTGGTAGCACCAGGCAGATAACTGGATGTAACATGAATACTACTTCCAAAATAACTGGATTCAGCATTAAATAACCCCAAAAGGGTTGATATGTCGTAAAACAAAACAATCAAACCAAACTCTACAAATAAATATTTGAAGATATAAAGAAGTTGAAGCGTAAAAACTGTTTCCAAAATAACTGGATTCGGCATTAAATAACATGAAAAGTGTTGATATGCCGTAAAAAACAAAACAACCAAACCAATGAGACCGTATTTCCATGCAGATAGTATCTTTCTAAGACCTTCCCATTTATGAAAGACGTTATTACAGAATTGTTTCTATACAACGTGATCGTCTTTAAATCCGATGCCAACAAGTATATGTTTCAAACCGTCTCCATAAGTCATCAAACTCTATACATTCCATTAGTTATTTATAGTCCCTCTCATCATTCAACTGAAAATGTATCTGTCTCGTTAACCCTTATCCTCGAGTGGATTTTGGCCTTAATATGTTTTGACTCAGTTAAAAAAAAAACAAAAAAAAAAACGTACGTACACTATTTTTAAGTCATGTATCCATCAAGATTTAATATATCAAATATATAACTGGTGTTTTTTTATGGCTTGATGTTTGAGAGTGACCCGACGTTGCCCGGGATTTAATGAGGATTTTTATGGCTTGATGTTTGAGAGAGACCCGACGTTGCCCGGGATTTAATGAGGATCAACGAACGTTCAACCCTCCACTTCCAATACTTTTATTGTCATCAAAATCGATGAAATTGACCATTTTTTCTATCAAATCAATTGATTGCCTGCTTTGGTCAAGGACCCGCCGTAGTACATGAATAGGAAGCTTCACATGCCTCCCCACAGTGACTTAGCCCACAATACATTGTAGACTACATTGCACTGTAGAGAACCTACTGTTGATTTTATAAAATTGTTTTAAAGAATTGGCTCGAATTAAATTTTCAAATGCAAAAGTCAAGTATCATGGTTGTGCTCTAAGCAGAAATATTCCTTTCAAATTCGCGCCTGTCTTATCAAACAACCTACTGGTGATTTTATATACTAGGCCTTTCTGCTTGTGTTGAACACAAGGTTCACACCACAATGAACGTGTCGAAAGCAACCATTGAAAGAAGATGTGTCAACATACGAATTGAACTGATTAGAAACGTTTTTGATTCAATCAGTGAACGTTGTCAGCTGTTCATGGACCACAATGGCCAATAATTTGAACACTTTCGATAATTAACTGGTTTCTATATTTGTTCACAGTATTTTGATGCATGAAATTTTTCTTTCTCATAATAAATGTTGGTTTTATGGTCATTTAAAAAGTGTATACATCTTATTGCGACACCCTGTAGAAATGTAGTTATGTTTAGCGGTTTTATGTCTGTGATATTCTGATCCATAAGAATCTCTCATAGAACTCCAGAATTTTACCTCATTAAAAAACAACAAAAATACAGAAAAATATTTTTATATATCCATCACTGAAAAAAAAAAAGTCATATTCCAAAAATCACAAATTGTCAAGTAGTTTTTTTTTTTTGTATTTAAAAAAAAAAAAAAAAATTTTGATGACGTGAGAACAGTCCGTCTTAATCAGCCAGATTTAATAAAGGGAAACAACTTAATTCGAACTACCGAGATTTTAAAATCAGCCTTTTAATGGCTATGTTAGACTATTAATTGTTAAAAACTGTAATAAAAAAATGATTATATATATATATATAATAACAAGACTACTTTATCAAAAGTATGGCCTCCTATTTTTTTTAACTCAAAAACTAAAACGTTGAACAGCTATAAAGACAGGAGTGGTACCATTAAAACGAGCGACATTTTGTGCTCCAGAATTTATTTTCCTACATAGTCACCACAATTCTCAATACACTTATCAACCTCTTTTGATGCCCAGGTTGTAAAGTCTGGAGCACACTGTCACTCACATCTCTGTCACCACTCTGAACTCGACGAACCCATCTCCTAACTGTCCTGACATCAACTGTATCAGCTTCATAAACGTTCAACAGGCGTCGGTGAATGTTACTCAGTTTAATTTTTTCTACATGGAGAAAGCCAATGACACATCTCTGCTTCTGACGCACATCAATGACAGGGATTACTTTAGTCTCACACTGTCAATATCTGCAACAGAGAGATGAACCTTTCACGTCATGAATGCATAACTCCAGTCATCATAATAATAGAATTTGCAATCCTATATGATCCATTTGTACGGAATAAAAGAACAGGAGGCATTACGATCTAAATGTCCCTCATATATATATATATATATATATATATATATATATATATATATATATATATTTCTAAGGAAATATTCTTTATTCACTTCTATTTCCTTTTTATACATACCAATCCTTATTTAAGAAGCTCAATATAATTACAGAGCATATAATGAATGAATGACAAAAGTCTATATTCCAAATTTCATGATATTGACCATCTTACAATTGCAAGTGTCAACTGAATTAAAGGAATAAATTGTAAGATGGTCAACATCAAAAAATTTGGAATATAGACTTTTGTCATTCATTCATTATACATACATACATATATCCCAAGTTAAAGGTATTCAGGAGATAAAACTCATGAGTTAATACGAGATTATTAAGAGTGCTCAATAAAAAAGAGTAAAATATAATATTTTTATTTATATAGACAAATATTACATACTCGCTACACTGAACATGCTAATGTTTCTGACAATTGGTTTGCAAGAAACCAAAAGACACTCGTCAAGCGACGCAATAAAGTTTATTTGCCATCGAAAGCATCAGTTCATTTATTTGAGAGCCAGATGCCTTCGATGGCAAATAAACTTTATTGCGTCACTCGTCAGGCAACGCAATCCCAGTTGTGTACAAATCCCAAGAGCGATAGAAGCATTCTATTACGTCTGAAAGTGACACAATGTTCAATAAGTAAGATTGGAGATGCACCGCTGTATCACTCATGCTCTCTGCCGATCCAAGTTATCACAACGGGACCATTGCCAGCATCCCTCAAAATGCATCGCTGGATTGCCCTGAATAACAAGGCTGTGCCCGGAGTGATGAAAATAAAGTTTCCAGCCACCGTTATGGTCTTTGGTGTGGTTTTAAGTGAGGGCCACATCATGCTTCCTTACATCTCCAAAGTGTATCCGGATCTGCTGACGTGATCCCCTGGTGCTATCAGGTGGCCACTGACAGACCTTTGATGTGACAGTAGGACTCAACGCTGGCTCACAAGTTCAAAGAGACCCAGGCTTGTCTTCAGAAGGAGTGCTACGACTTTGTACCCTTCTCTTACTGGCCACCTCCTCCTCTGAAACCCACTGGACTATTTTTGGTCATACGTCAAGAACATCACCAACATGACCTCCCACAACACCAAAGCCGGCCTGATCACTGCCATCCACCTAGTATTCACCGAGCTCCAACTGGCACTTCTGGAAAAGGCATGTTCCCAGTTTCGGGGCATTATTGAGGCAGTGATTGAGGCTGAAGGCGGCTACATTGAATAGATGTCAGCGCTCGAATTGATTTTTTTAATAAAAGTTTTAAAATAAAGCTATAGTGTTGTTTACTTTAGGGTAACACTGTTATCGTGTCATCCTATATATATATATATATATATATATATATATATATATATATATATATATATATATATATAAACGCACACAGTGAGAGAGAGAGAGCGAGAATATTAGCCATATATAAACAAAAAGCCAAGCATATATTTATTCTATCGCAATTATTGTCGAAGACAGTTTTGTTGTTTTCTTGCAGAAGGCAGTAAAAAAAAAAAAAAGTAGTTTTGAAAATAGCACAAACTCCATTTCTATTTGCGTGTGATGCCAACATTTGGCAATTTGAAAAAAAAAAAAAAAAAAAAAAAAAAAAAAAAAAAAAAAAACATTCGACCGAGTGTAGAATCTATGTGGAGGCAAACGAAAAATAAAACTCAGGTCTGTCATTTTTTATTCTCAAGGAAGTCATTTATGTGAAGAACGGCTATGGTTGGCTTTCTTTAAGGATTCTGAATAGGATAGAAGCGAAGGTCATCCCGAAGATCCATCAAATACTGACAGTTTTTGGGGTTTTTTTATTAACTGGAATCCTAACAATGACACTTGGAAAACTTTTTTTTTTTTTTTTTTTGACATTGTAGATTGTAAACCAAACCTATAGAGATATAAAAGAAAATGATCCAAACTTAGATTATATAACAAATAAATGTTAGCAAAGGAAAGATAAGTTACTCTTCTACCTATCTGCAAATGTTTTTAGTGGTTTTACTCACTTTAAAACGTTTATTCGCTTCATAAAATCATATATTATCGAGCGTTAGGTGCAAACAAGAAAAATATCTGCGAAAATATCTCAATATGTAAAAGTTTGATAATGACTTAAAAATAAAAAATTATAGAAAATACTGTTAGAAACCCAACCAATACATGTTACTGTGACATATATTGGGTGGGTTTCTAATAGTATTTTGTTTGTTATTGTACGGACAATTATTTTCATCTTGAGTGTTATTGGCACAACGTTTCTTGGATGGCTTAGGATGTTGTCGCTATTCACCATATGTGTTGCTTCATTGAGTTTCCTAATCTTCCATCTTTCTCCTATATCTAGTACTTAGTGGGGGGGGGGAAGAGCGCCCGGCTTTGCCCGGGTGTAAAATAAATATGATATTTTAATTTGTCCAGATTTTGTATATATTATTATAGAGTCGTGATTTCAAAAGTGTAAAAAAAAAAAAAAAATATTCAGGTGCCATCAGCTAGAATCGAAACCGAAACATTCAAAGCTGGTGACGTTACTTCTGTACCAACGTGACACACATATAAACTGATTAAAAACTAAAAATGAACTAAGATGAATGTGCAAATTGTATAACGATTTTTCAATTTTTACTCACTTTTTATCAACTAAAAACTATTTTAACAGGCTAAAGACCCATAAAAGAACGGCCCATAAAAAATCCAATCATTTGAGGCCCCTAGTGCCACTCTGCAACTTTTAGTTTCGGAGGAGATAGAGTTTGAAAATATGTAGACAGACAGACATAGAGCCGTTTATATATTAGATTTTAACGTCTCATCCCACCTTGGCGAATGGATGCTTTTTTTCTTTCCATATATGGTCTGCTAGGGCTGATTTTTTTGATTTCTCCACATATGACAGCTTTTCGATGTTCTTCTAGTCTTACTTTGAGGGGGGCGGCATGTATTATCTTTTATTTTTAAGTCATCTTCAAGCCTTCAAATATTTAGGCGTCAATTCACGGCCATTTTTTTTTGTTCTCACATAACGCTAGTACTATGTTTTTTTTTTACTCTACAGTTACAAGGCCAATGAGATGGCAATTATTGCCAGCTGGAAAATGAAGAACATTATGGGAGTACAAACATTAATCAATGGTATGAACTGCGTTTGATTATTTATGGGGCAGTTTATGCCATCTTTTTTTAATATTGTACATGAAGACGATGAGGAAAAAAGTGGAGTCTTATTTTTATTACAGATTAACCCTTTACAATGCATTGTGGGATTTAATGCCTTTGGTATAAGTTTTATTCTTCAAGTTCTTAATATCTTCAAATATTTAGTCATATTGCAACATGATTGACATTAGTTTTGCAAGCATTTTTTTTTTTTTTTTTTTGTAGATTAATGATTTCTATTTAGCCCACAGATAGGACACCTACAAGTACAAACATTATGGGTGAGAGTGGACCTGGGAGTAACATAACTAATGAGTGATTCAACACCCCCCACACACAAATTAAAACTGCACCACTAGATGCAGATAGAGTAATAGAGGCAGAAAAAGAGATATAGAGAGATATATAAATATATAGAGAGCAAGATAGAGACATAGAAAAGAAAACGATAAAAAAAAGAGAGTGAGGGTGAAAAAGTGTGAGACTGAGAGAAAGAAAGAGTGAGAGAAAGAAAGAATGAGAGAAAGAAAGAGTGAGAGAAAGAGAAAGAAACAGTGAGAGAAAGAAAGAGTAAAAGAAAGAAAGAGTGAGAGAAAGAGAGAGAGCGAGAGAAAGAGACAGAGAGTGAGTGAGAGAGACAGAGAGTGAGTGAGAGAGAGAGAGAGAAAGAGACAGAGAGTGAGAGAAAGAGACAGAGAGTGAGAGAAAGAGACAAAGAGTGAGTGAGTGAGAGAGAGAGTGAGTGAGAGAGAAAGAGAGGGTGAGAGAAAGCGACAGAGAATGAGAGAGGGAGACAGAGAGTGAGAGAGAGAAACAGAGAGTGAGAGAGGGAGACAGAGAATGAGAGAAAGAGACAGAGAGTGAGAGAAAGGGACAGAGAGTGAGAGAGAGACAGAGAGAGAGAATAGAGAGAGAGTGAGGGAGAGAGAAAAAGAGAAAGAGTGAGGGAGAGAGAGAGAAAGAAAGAGAGAGAAACAGAGAAAGAGAGTGAGAGAAAGAGAGAGAGAGAGAGAGAGAGAGAGAGAGAGAGAGAGAGAGAGAGAGGTAAAAAGTGAGAGATAAAGTGGGATAGAGATTTGGAGATAGAAAGATAGGAAGAATCTCAGATGCCTTAAACAAAGATTTATCACAGAGCTTTAAGAATGAGTTATTTGAACAAATTCAACTTTCTTTAATCGTGTGGCTCGTTAGTCATGCCGTCTCAGACATTTGTGTTAGGTGGTGTCTATTTCACAGGCATGGATTTGAATTTCATTTTTCACTTTATGGTTTTGTGTTATTCTCGCCCTGTGAACTAAATTAACAGTTTATTTAATAGTATTACCGAAGCAAACACAAGCGATAACATTGAAAGTACATTACATATGCATATTTATTGATCGGTTCTGCAAGAGATTAGACAATAAGTTAAATAGCTTTAAAAAGCCAGAATACTTGGTGAAGAGACTCCAGCCTATAAAAAATGCTTGCGCAGCCCTGTCGGAATGGTTTGGTAGGGGCGTATCAGGTGATTAGCCAAAAAGTAACCCCTTCTTAGAGAGAAGGTCAAGCCTGGGAGAGGGGACTGCCTCAGATGTATCACCAACTAGTATGAACAAGCTGCGCTAATATATATCATTCAATTAACACTATACATAAATTTGCTCTACCATTGATAGCTTTAGTTTCGTAGCATATTAAGTAGTCCTTAATCCGCAGAGTTTCAAAGAAATACTTTCCTTCTCATCAGAAGGTAGGAATTAGCAAAATGTGGGATCGGATTTTGCTTGCAAAAGTATTTGATGAAACTGCAAGTAAGTCAAAGATCTTACTTGATAACAAAAATTTGCTAATTCCTACCCTCTGATGAGAAGGAAAGTATTTTTTCGAAACTCCACGGATTAAGGACTATCCACTTATTTAGTGTTTCCTTTTCAAATTAAATATGTTTTTAACTCTTTTTCAAAGTGTTTTAAACATGTTTTATTAACTATTTGCTCTTATATATATATATATATATATATATATATATATATATTTTGTGAATTATTCCATGGATTTCTGCCTTTTGGATTACTTTGGACCATCTTCCAATAACGCGATTCCCTTGGGTTTTACTTGTAGAAATGGAAATTTAACCAACTTTTTTGGATTCTGGATTTTTGGATTTTACCGTTATTGGATATTTTACCCTTCACCAGACTATCCATTCATGTGAAATTACCTTTTTCTTAACCCTATTCCCTCTGCTTCACTATTTGTTATCAAGTAAGATCCATGACTTACTTGTAGTTTCATTAAATACTTTTGCAAGCAAAATATGATCCCGCATTTTGCTAATTCCTACCCTCTGATGAGAACGAAAGTATTTCTTTGAAACTCCGCGGATTAAGGACTATCCACTTATTTAGTGTTTCCTTTTCAGATTAAATGTTTTTAACTTTTTTTCAAAGTGTTTTTTAACATGTTTTATTAACTATTTGCTCTTATTATAAGCTCTATCTCCTATTTGGTTTCATCGATTTTTTTACCTCTGGTTGAGATTACTTTATAAATATTAAAGAATTAATATTTATAATATACTTTAGTTTTACCATCTTGGATTCTTTTGGTAAATTTAATTGTAATTTTTATTTTATTTTATATATATATATATATATATATATATATATATATATATATATATATATATATACACACACACACACACACACATATATATATATATCTTCTTTCATTTCTACCTTATCACTACCTTTTTCTATAGAATTCCTCCCCCTTTTCCCCCTTCCCTCCTCATCTTTCTTTTCTTGTTAGCTGACTATAACCACAAAATTAAAGAGAAAATCTTCAATGCTGGTATTATGAGGCAGACAATATCTATCATCGTCTTTTAAACAATGTATAAAGTTACGATAACAACAGAAGGTTGGGATCAGCTCTGATACTAATGAGTTTCGTCAAGGATAAGAACTGTCCAAATAACATAATTAGCAATGGATCCTCTCATTACTAAAATTATTTATTTTTATAATAAGAAAACTGCGTAAACACTTTCTGTGTGTCAGTGTGTGCGTCTTTGATTCTCACAACTACAAGAATTGCACATCATTTTTTTTTTTTACTAGCAGGAAGATCAGACGTTGCCCGGATCAATAAATTTCCTCCATTTTTGATACCTTTATTATCATCAAAGTCAGTGAAATCGCCCATTTTTCAATCAAACCAATTGATTGATTACCTACTCTAGTCGGAGACCCACTGCGGTGTATTGAAAAGAAGCTTCACATATGCCTTCCCGTAATGACTTACATTATTTTTTTGAATATTTATTGAAATCAAATATGCATTAATTACTATGACTATAAAAGTTGAATATAACAACAAAAGCATCTCGGTTAGGACACCAACCACCAGTCTCTACTAGTATAACAAAAGAGACTTTAATCTCATGACCTGCACTGTCTATTAAGCTTCATCCCCTGTGCCCATCGTCATAATGTTGCATTGTGGTACTGTGAATGTCCTTTCGTCCTGCCCAGTGTCAAGATCCCAAAAAATGTGGAGAAAATGATCCAGGAGGGAAATAAATGTATTGGAAATGAGATTAGTAAAAAAGATGATGGGGAGCCACCAAGGTCTTTTTAATTCTCAAGATAGAAAGATGGTTCATAATTGGGGGTCAGTTTTCAAATAGTCAGAGGAATGGCTGGTGGACTAGCAGTATCAGAATTTTTGTAGGAATTTTTGACACCCCTAACACGAAACTGCGAATACAATATAAGAATCTCGTAATTTCTCTGTTAAAAGTGGGTTATTTATTTTCTTTATGGATTATACTTCCAAAATAAACTATTACAGTTGTTTTAAAAGTAATAAAAATATTTTTATTTTTTTTTTAAAACAGTAATGAATTTTCCGAACTCAATATTTTTCAATTTTTAAACTCAATATTTTTAAATTTTTAAATTTTAAAAATCTATCAAAATTTTTCTATTGATTCTATTTTTACGATATTTTCAGGGTCAATGTGAAATTTTATGTTCTTTCCAATAAACCGAATATAATATTTTAGACAAACGTTTTTTTTAAATTCACGCCCCCCCCATTTTCACGCCCCCCCATTTTCACGCCCCCCCCATTTTGAAATGTCTATTAAAAAGTAAATAATTAATTTATGTTTAATAGGTTTATATATCACAAATTGAAGAGAAAAGGTCAATAAATAATATATTCAAATTTAAAACAAAAAAAAAAATCAGTTTTTTAGAAATTTACCTGTAAAGTCCGAAGTTTAAAACCTTATTTTATAAAAACACATTTTTTCTTTTTGTCTTTTTTTTTTTTTTTTAATGAAACCTTGGTCCTTGCTCCTTTAATTGAAAAAAAAATTAGGGCTTGAATTACATTTTTCGAGGAGTTATAAGCTTAGAAAGATAGGGGGTCGAATAATTTACGCCTCTCATTTTGAAATGTCTATTAAAAAGTAAATAATTAATTTATGTTTAATAGGTTTATATATCACAAATTGAAGAGAAAAGGTCAATAAATAATATATTCAAATTTAAAACAAAAAAAAAAATCAGTTTTTTAGAAATTTACCTGTAAAGTCCGAAGTTTAAAACCTTTTTAAAAAAAAAAAAACACATTGTTTTGTTTTGTTTTTTTTTTAAATAAAACCTTGGTCCTTACTCCTTTAATTGAAAAAAAAAATTAGGGCTTGAATTACATTTTTCGAGGAGTTATAAGCTTGGAAAGATGGGGTGGAATTATTCACTATTTTCACGAAATTTCTGACACTGCTACTGGTGGACGTAGTCAGTTTCTTCGGATCAGGTGTGGCAGTGACTAACACATATTTCTGGCTTTGAGCCAATAATTTTTTTTATTTTTTTATTTAACAAATAGTTGACCTTTCGTATTATTTTAAAAATATTTTTTTTGCAATATATTTTTAAACTGAGAAATGTTTAGTTAAATACGCACGATTTACTGTGTGTCATATCTAGGATTTAAATATAGTCAAATTTCCGCTTAAACTTTAATTCTCAATTAAATGTCATCTATTTTAACAATAATCATTTTAATCTATTAATGTTTACAAATTAAAACGACTAACTTTGAATAGATTTTGTTGGTTATAATTTAAAGCAAATCCAATGTTTTCCTGAGTGTCTAGTGCTGTGAAGAGGATGCTTTTGTAAACCGCGTTTCATGTATACTTCAGCTAATGTCGTTATACGTTGTATATTGAAGATGGTAATGACCTGTTTATCTTCCTTTGATACATACACACATTTGAAATTCATAAACTTAATAAAGTGCATAGCTCGACTACTGTTCAACAATATTTTAATAATGAATAAAAAAAAATAGATAAAACAATTACATATGATTGAAAAAATAAGATTTTTCATTTTTGCATTTTTGAATACAATTGATTAAAACAGCCGAGGAAAATGTTAAACGCGTTTAACCTTACTTCTTCTTCTCCTTCTTCTTCTTCTTCTTATTATTATTACTACTACTACTACTACTACTACCTTAATCTCGCAGCGTTTCAGTCGATGTCCTCTAAAATTGACACTTTTGTGCTTATTAAAAAAAAAAAATTGATGCCTTGAATTTTCATAAAACTTTCTGAAAAGTTATAACTGATTTCTATATAATTTTGTTTGCCTATACTTCGCGATAACTCTTGGGTGTGCCCCTGGGGGGCTCTTTTAGGGTGAATAAAAAAAACACTCCATTTTTGGGACTATTTTACTATATTTGTCCAAAATTTTCCTGTGTATGTCTATTCAGCAGTTTTGCATTGTGCTGAACTCAAATTTAAATATGTTAAGGCCTTGGGGACTTTTGGGGCTAAATGGGGACTGGGGGGGGGGGCAAATGATGGACTGAGTAATTTTTTTTTTTTTTTTTTTGCATGGTGCAGAACTCGAATTTACATATGTTAAGGCCTAAAACTGCACCGTTTGTTCATTTTCACCAGGACTTGATGCCCCGTTTGGGGCTAAATGGGGGTGGGGGAGCAAATTCTGAACTCACTTCATTTTTTAATGTCTCGTTCACTGTGCACTTAGGAGGGACCGTGCATGCTTCACATGTTATATATTTTATTTTCCTCTTCAAGATATTTAAGCATCAATATCGCTTACGTAATTATTAAGTATTTTCAAAACCTACCAAGTTTCACCATTACTGATCATCACGGTGTTGTCTCAAAGTCTACCTGACACTTATTAACCCTTATCCTTAAGTGGCCTTGGGCCTTGATAAACAGTGACCCATAGCAAAATAACAAAAAAAACAAAAAAAAAAAACGCTTAGGCTATAACAATATGAAAGCTGTTCTCTGCTCACAATAACCTTGCGTGGCACACCACCAATCATTCTGCGGCACACCATATGTGACACGGCCCATATAGCACGGCACGGTAGCTGGAAACCACTTGATTAACGAGACGGAATCAATGAGTCTCACTTTCCTATATATAAGAGGAGCATTCCAAAAGTAATGCCTTCTATTTTTTTTATTTGGCTCGAATGAATCATAGGGGATTGCAAATTGCATTGTTATGATGACTGAACTTATGCATTCATGACCTGAAAGTTTCATCTCTCTGTTGCAGATATTGACGGTGTGAGATTAAGAAAGCAAGCCCTGCCATGGCCACGCATTAAAAGCGGAGATGCATTCACCCTACGTGCAAGAAGGGCACGCATTTGAAGCAGAGATGCGTCATTGAATTTCTGGCAAAAGTGCATTAAAAATGGTGATGACTATGTAGAAAAATAAATTCTGGAGCACAAAAGGTTGCTTGCTTTAATGGTACCGCTCTCGTCTTCATAGCTCTTCAACTTTTTGAGTTAAAAACCAAAAAATAGGAGATTTTTACTTTTGGAACAACTCTCATCTGTCACCACCCCTCCCTTTTAAATTTAACATTTCATTTTTATTAAAAAATATATTTCTTTTCTATTTGAGAACCAGACGCCTTCAGTGGCACATAAAAGCTTGATGAGGACTTTTGGTTCTTGCATGTTCAGTGTAGCAACTATGTAATATTTGTCTATCTATCTATCTATATATCTATCTATATATATATATATATATATAAAATATATATATATATATATAAAATATATTTTAGTCATCGAGATACAGACCTGTTTCGTTGTTTCACAACTCATCAGTGCCGCTAGACTAACACCTCTCCCAAGCCGAGGATCGAACCTAGAACCGTCGTGATGACAGTCGGCAGTCCTACCCCCTGACTACGGAATCGGTGGCCGAAATTAAACTGTCCGAACGTCTATTTAAATAAACATCCGTTCGCCACTCGTAGAGGGCTCAAACGTTTGTTTGTAAACAAACCGCGAGCTTCGCATTATTTCAGCTAAATTAAGTAGCGAATAAGATAATTTACGAGAGTGCTCTACCGAAGAGGGGAGCTTTATAAAATATATTTTAGTCATCGACATACAGACCTGTTTCGTTGTTTCACAACTCATCAGTGCCGCTAGACTAACACCTCTCCCAAGCCGAGGATCGAACCTAGAACCGTCGTGATGACAGTCGGCATATATATATAAAGAGAGAGAGAGATAATAGAAGAACAGGAGTATGAAATGAAGTCACAAAACTATATATTGGTGGATATAGATTGGTTCATTTATTGAGTAATGGAATACAAGCAATTATTTGGGGGATAGAAGGGACTCTTTATGCCAAGGCATTTCAAAGTCTAATGCTTCTCATCAGAAGAGTAGAGAAAACGCTAGGTAGCATGGTGGAGATGCGGCATCTAGCGTAGAGTTCCTTAGGAGCAAAAAAGACTAAGTGAAATCATAGAATGTTGGGGGAAGCTTTATTGAATTCTAAAAAAAGGAGAAGTTTGCTATATATAGTATGATGTAAAAAAAAGTGTATATGGTCTTTCCATATTGTTGAGTTTATTTTTAAATTTAAGGAGTATATGTTTTAGGGTTAAATTGGGGGTATACTGTGGCTGCATGGTAATTCTATTATAACGGTTTGTGAGGTGTCTATTATATATGGAGGTGTGTGTGTGTGTGTTTTTTTTTTTTTTTTCCTACACAGTGATCACCACTTATCAAGGCCCGGAAGCCACTCAGGGATAAGGGTTATTGCAAGTACATTACGTTAATGTGGAGATTTGATGAAGTGTTTACTTAAGGGGGCGGTTCATTAGGAATTTGTTAACGTTGGACTTGAACACATCCAAGTTGTAGTCCGGTGGGAAGCAGGCAGATGGAACAGAGTTACACAGGTGTGCAGTTCTAAGAAAGAAGCTTTGTTCATGGAATCCGTGTTTTGATTTAGGCACATATATAGACTGGGGGAAATTTTCCACAGTGGATTCAGCTAGACAGGTGTTTTTCGTGAAAGATTGGCGAGGGGGGACCAGAGATTGGAGTTCAGACGAGCACCTGCCATGGAAATAACGTGTGTGTGTTTTTTTGGGTTTTTTTTTGCTCCCACTCGTCTTTCTTTTGCAACATCAAGTATTTTCAGTGAATCAAAGAGAACAAATATGTCACATCTCAGCATTTCGAGAAAAGAGAGACAGGGTAAGAGAAACGGATAAAATGATAGGAGAGAAAAATAAGAGTCAAAGACAGAAAATAGAGAGAGAAAAAAGAGAGAGAATAGGGGAGAGAGAATAGGGGAGAGAGAATAGGGGAGAGAGAAAAAAGAGAGAGAAAAGGGGAGAGAGAGAGAGAGTAGTTTAAAAAATGTTGTATGCGCTTGCCTATTCTATTTTCTTTTCCATATCACCCAGGCAACACTGGGTAGGTCTGCTAGTGTTACATATAAAGGAAGCAGCTTGTATTGAATTTGTTAGAAGCAAAAATATAAATCTGTTCTGATATTATAATTGTGTGAAAGTAAATATGCAAGGATTTGTAATAATTTTGCTATGCCTATTACCATTACACACACACATTATATATATATATATATATATCGGGGACTTAAAAGAATAAGATCGCTTCTTTAATCCAAAGCTTAACAAATTGCTTTGAAGCTTATAGAGTACGAAGAAGAAAAAAAACGACAATATAAAAACATATACTAATGCATATAGATTTATTCATTTATTCAATAAGGATGATACATTAATTGGGAGTGTAGGATAAGTAAAACTCTTTATATCATGGTATTTCTGAGCATAATGCTTCTCATCAGAAGAGGAGATAAGATGCTAGAGAACATATTAGGGATCCATATTCTCTCTCTCTCTCTCTCTATATATATATATATATATATATATATATATATATATATATATATATTCTTCTTATCTACCACGATATAAAGAGTTTGACTTATCCTAGACTCCTAATTGATTTAACATCCATATATATGTGTATAAATAAAATTCTCTATTTATTATGTGTGTGTTTTTTTTTAAACAGTTCACTTCTTGTAAGTGGAAAAAAAAAACAACAAAAAAACACTCAAGCTGAGATCGAAACCAAAACCTAAAGATAATGAGTCAAGTACGCTAACCATTAGGGAAGTTTGATACAATCTTTAAAAAGTGTTTTCAAACCTACTTATTCTTAACATAAGGAATCTGTCATGTAAATGATTCGTGCATGTGCAGTCGTGAAACAGTTGACAAATAGATAAAAATCTGATGACCCCAAGTACCATTTTTTTTTTTCAATTTTGACCCCCTAGCTGCCCTTTTTTCTGGATTAAAACTGATTAAAACGTTACCAACATGCATAAATATCTGATATACCAAATTTCAAGTCTGTAGATCAAAAATTTGTTGAGTATATAGGTTGAGAGTTGTCCTCATACACACACACATTCTCACTTTTATATATATATATATATAGATTTAAGTAATCAAATCTATTGCCAAGGCCGCTGGAAAAATGGTGGGATCTTTCTATCGATCCGGTAGATATATCACTGCTGATGCAATTCTCTATCTATATAAGAGCCAGGTATGGAATACTGTTGCCACATCTGGGAAGAAGCTGCTAGAAAGGACTTGTCCTGCCTTGATAGAGTTCAAAATTGACTCCGTAGCCTCGTAGGAGATGTCCTTTTCTCTTCCCTGCAACCTCTATCTCACAGAAGAGATGTTACGAGTTTGTCTCTGATGTATCGTTATTTTCATTGGAAGTGTTCAACTGAGCTTCAGTCTATGGTCCCCCTTCGCCAAACTTTCACAAGAAACACTCGTCTAGCTGAAAACACTATCAATAATTCCCCCCACTCTTTATCTGTGCCTAAACCTAAACGTAGATTCCATGAACAAAGCTTCTTTCCTAGAATTGCACGCCTGTGGAATTTTCTTCCGTTTTCCTGCTTTCCGGTTGACTACAATATGGTTTTCTTCAAGTCTAACGTAAATAAGTTCTTGATGAGCCGTTCCATATAAGTTATCAAATTTACGGAATTTTCATTACTAATGGTTACTATATTGTCCAATGTCTACTGTACACTCTTTAACCCTTATCCTTGAGTAGCCTCTTGGCCTTGATAATATGGTGATACCCGTGTTAAAAAAAAAAAGCTAAGAACGTTGTTTTTTTTCTTCTTTAAAATAAATTATTTATTTATCGTAAAAAAATCAACGGGCAAGCTTTCAACCATATAAGGTCCTTTTCAAGCCGTTTTTTTTGGGTTTTTTTTTTAATCATTTTTACAAGTTTCTCGTACAACATTTGGCTTACATGACATGGTTCGAAAGTTTGCTCGATTATTTCTTTAAGCTAAATTTATTTTAAAGAAAAACTATTATCAATGTTTGGTTTTATTAGAACTCCCTCCCGGGTCTCACCTTCCCCGGCTGTACTGACATGCAGAAGTTAAAGTGTAATGTGAACAGACATCTCGCTAGTAAACACCCTACAAAGTAACCCTGTCGAATTTGTCTCAAATAGTAACCCCTTACGTCCAAGTGGCACTGTGCCTTGTTTGTAGCGACATAACAGTAAAAAGACTTTAAATTAGGAATCATCTCAATTTTTTTATTTTTTTTAAAGGGGTAATATTTCTTTACCTTCTTAGTGCTACGTTCAGTCGAGTCTCACTGAGCTAGCTTCCTTCTAGACAACATCTTCCAGCATCCAATGTCAACAAAAACATATCGAGCCATGCTCGTGATCAAATTCTATTCGTTCACAACGCTCTCATAGTATTGTTCGTTATACAACTGACTAGAGCAGGAGTTTCTGAACTACAGCCCATGGGTTAGATCCGGCCTACCAAAGTCTTTTAGCCGGCCCGTGGAGCTCTTATGGAAAACGGAAACATATTCAGGAAAAATTTTTTTAAATGGAAATGTGTGAAAATAGTTTATTGTTTTTTTTCTTTTTGTTCAGAAAATGATAAAAAAAAAAAAAATGAGGTTTTGAAGAATCAGTTTTGCTAATAAGCTAATAAGCAAAACAGTATAAGACACGTCTGGATCATTTTTTTTTTTCAAATTATTATTCTGACCAATAGTTCTAACAAATCAGCAATATGAAACTTGAAAGTGATTAGGCAATTTGGAGACTGTTAACCTATTGATAATTAAATTGTGAGTTTATCAAAATAAAAAAAAAAAAAGAAGAAATCCAATCCAAATTGGTAAGTGAAAAGTGCCATGAATTGAATCAAAGAAGTTTGAAAATTAATATATGCCTAAAACTTCCATTTTTAGTTTTTACGATACTGCTGCATATGATATTATCTTCCTGACCACGATAATGCTGGGTCACCCTACTAATATGTAAAATAATATGAATTTTGATGTTCATATCTGAGTAAACCATCTTGATTTCTATTGTACGGTTGTTTTAGATGCAAATCTTTGTCTCGATATCTCAAATTAAGCTTCTGGAACTGACTTTCACTCCTGATCTGAAATGTAACACATACACCGAAACCGTTGCCAAGATCACCGGAGAATGGTTGGATCATTCCACTGCTCCAGTGAATCTTCCATTGCTGATTCAATCCTTTATCTGTATGAGGACTAAGTACATCCAAGAACAGAGTACTGTTGCCACATCTGGGCAGGAGCTACTAAAAAGATCTTATCCTGCCTTGACAGAGTTCAAAATAGACTTCGTAGCCTAATATGGGGGATGCCCTTTTTTCTTCTCAGCAACCTCTTTCCCACAGAAGAGACATCGCGAGCCTGTCTCTGCTTTAACATTATTTTCATGGCAAGTGCTCGTCTGAGCTCTAATCTATGGGTCCCCCTCACCAAACTTTCACAAAAAAAAACACTCGTCTAGCTGAAACAACTATCAATAATTTCCTCCACTATGACTAAACCTAAACGTAGATTCCATGAACAAAGCTTCTTTCTTAGAACTGCACGCTGTGGAGCTCTCTTCCGTTTGCTTGCTTTCCAGCTGACTACAATTTGGTTGTCTTCAAGTCCAACTTTAATTGATTGATGAGCCGTTCCCTTAAGTAATCCAATTTACCAAATTTCCACTACAAACGATTACTACGATATTGTCCCACTTACTACTGTACGTTTAACAAGCTTTATCCTTAAGTGGTCTCTGGGCCTTAATAAGACCCCTGATCTAGAGAAATCCAATGATACTATCTAAAAGTACATAGAAACGTAATAATTAGTCTATTTACATTGAGGGGGGAAAAAAGTTAAAGCCGCCTTATAATGGGGATTGAGACAAAAATTGCCTCAAGCTAGAAGACTTTCTCTTTATCTAACCAAGAAAAGAACAGATAATACTAATTCTAGCTTTGACAATAAGTCCTTGACTTTTTATGTTCTCCGCACAGCAGTAACGCTAACCTCCCCCCTGAGAGGTGGTTTTCTTTATGTTTTTTTTTTTTGTCTTTGTTTTTTTTTTTTTTTTTTTTTTTTTTTTCGGGACTATTTTAGTCTCAGAATCTTTCATAAGAACAGGTTGGAAATAGATTGTCGGCTGCTGAAGTAAAGAACGTTAGAACGTCGGAGAAGGAACAAACCGTGCGATCTTAATTTTCTATGAACTTGTTTGGAGAATTGATTTCTCTCTCTCTCTCTCTCTCTCTCTCTCTCTCTCTCTCTCTCTCTCTCTGTTCTTATCGATCTCTGCTTCTAAATGAGATTTGCAAACTCTGTTTAGGGGGGTTATATTTAGAACGATTACTGATTTCACATCAACTTCAAAACCGAAAGCATTTCTTATTTTGGAGTTCTTTCTTTAAATTAATTTGATAAACTTTTATATTTCTTTAACCCATTATAACCTGAATGATGATGTAGATGATTAAAAAATATTTATTGTTGGTTTTACTTCGTTTAAAGGGTAATGATACTATGATTTTAAGACAGCGAGTTCCTTTTTAAACTCTCATATATATATATATATATATATATATTTATACTTATTTCTTATATAAGGAACCTCTAAAAAGGCGCAGATAGGTTCCTTATATAAGAAATATCCTTCTATGTGGCGGCGGCTTGTAACTGTTGAAGAACGAAAGAAAATAGCATCGATGGGTTTTGGTCAACACACTTTAGCCACAAATATTACCCTACTGAAAGCACCAGAAGTCGATGAAATATTACAAGGCAACGGTGATAAGTATAAAGTTGTTTCTTTAGCAACTGATCCATTCCCTACAAGAGAAAACAAGTCTAAACAATTGGGTGCCGGCTCTTCCAAGTAGTTCCCACCATCTTGATGCCGTGCCCTGTTCAACTCCAATTAACAGGAACAGACTTGGAAAAAATAAAATGAGAACTTTCCCACTATATATATATATATATATATATATATATATATATATATATATAGTCATCCACATACAGTACTGTTTCGCTGTTTCACAGCTCATCAGTGCAGCTGGACAAGCAACTACCAAGACAGGCCTGAAACCTGATTGCTCAAACGACAGTCGGAGCTTCTAATCATTGCGCTATACGGCTGCTGCTATGTGGGCAGTGAATTAACAATATTTTTGCATGGTCTAAATACCTAAGCTCAATTTGTTTACACAAACAGCATCGTATCACTTCCCAAACGACTCAACCTAAGATAGGAAGCATTATATATATATATATATATATATATATATATATATATATATATATATATAAATGGAATAGGCTCCAGATAAGGCATGAAGCCACTCGACATAATAAGCTAAAAAAAAAAAAAAAATACCGTTTCAAGGTCAAAGACCGGCCAAAATAAATGTTATATCGATACACTTCAACCCAGAAAATAGCAGTTCTCCCTCCTTTGTCAGAAACATCGCTAATGGAACATGAGCACTAAAAGACAAAATAAGGAAAACAAGAATTATAAGGCTGTTGAAAAGTAAACCCAGGGTTCACTTAATACTCTCCAAAGTTAGTATAGTTAGACAGCATTTTTTTTTTTCATCTTACACATGTTTCATTGAAATAATAGCACTTCAAGGTCAAAAACAAGACAACAATATTATTTTACTCGTTTTCGGCCTAAACAAGATGTATTGCCACTTGTACGTCAGGGCTACTATTTTGGGTAATGTCTAACAGGGGATTGTGGGGAGTTGAGTAGCAAGATGTTTATTAACATTACATAAAGACAGAAATAGGAGAAAGAAAGAAATGAAGGACATGATTCATTGTCCTAGGCCAAGCACTGAGTGTGTCAGGCAAGTCTTTGTTATGGTATCTATTTGCCTGGCTAATCGACAAAGACGATGTGTGAAAGTCAAGTGATAGGTAGAACCTACTGTACTCCTTAAGCAATTTAGGTTTGCGAACTAGATAATTTGTTCAAGTCAGCAGTTCTAGGAAGGTTGCTGACTATGTTGAATGCATAGATTCCAACTCAGAAAACAGCAATTCTTCCCCTTTTGTCAGAAACATCGTTCATGGTATGTTAGGACTAAAGGACAAAATTAGGAAAGCGAGAGTTATAAGGTTGCCGAAAGTAAACCCATTTTCCATTTCCAATATAGATATATATACATACATATATATATATACATATATATACATATATATATATATATATATATATATATATATATATATATATATATATATATATACATATATATATATATACATATATATATATATATATATAGGAAATGAAACATGGGTTTACTTTCTAATTTTGTCCTTTATTCCTAACATACCATGAACAATGTTTCTGACAAAAGGGGAAGAATTGCTGTTTTCTGGGTTGAAATCTATACATATAACATAGTCGGCAATAATATGTACTGTATAAAATTTTGCTTAGGCCCTGCCATACGGCGATTTCACCAACCCCAGAATGGATTAATGCCGCATCCCGGTGTTCTACTGTGTATGTATATGTGTATCCGTTCTGGGGTTGGTGAAATCGCCGTATGGCAGGGCCTAAGCCAAATTTTATACAGTACATATTAAAAATTAGTAACAAAATACAGTACAGTATATAATGCACATGTATATAATCAAATAACATTATAAATAATACCGTAAGACGGGACAAATACCGTAAGCAGGGTCCAGAAAAACATTGCTTTCCACACCGTTACCTGAACAAGTGAAGCATGCATGCCCCTTCCCCGTGAGTGCACAGTGAACGAGGCATAAGAAAAAATGACTAAGTTCAATATTTGCTCCTCTCCCCATTTAGCCCCAAAAGTATCCAGGGGGACATCAAATCCTGGTGAAAATGAACAAACGGTACATAAACATATATAAATTTGAGTTCTGCACCATGCAAAAAAAGAAAATGACTAAGTCCATCATTCCCCCCCCCCCCCCATTTAGCCTCAAAAGTCCCCAAGGCTTTAACATATTTAAATTTGAGTTTAGCATCATGTAAAACTGCTAATTAGACATACAAAAATGTTTTTGGACAAATATGGTCAAATAGCCTCAAAAATGGAGTGCTTTTGTTAGTCCTAAAAGAGTCCCTGGGGCACACCCAAGAGTTATCGCAAAGTATAGACAAAAAAAATTATATAGAATTTAGTTAGTTACAACTTTTCAGAAAGTTTTATAAAAATCCAAGGCATCAATTTTTTTAATAAGCACAAAAGTGTCAATTTTAGCCATTTTAACCCGAAAGGCACCCCTAAGGGTGCACCATGTGGACAGACGAATAGACGAACAAGGGTAAATTTTGTCGGGGGCACCAAAAAAGCATATCCCAGGGCCACCGTATCTTGGGGTCCTACTGTATATAAATTAGTCATGGGATAATTCCAACATTTTTCTTAATTCCGATACTGATTGTTTTAACACCTCTTAATATTTAGCTATAATTTGTTGTTTTTTTTGTTTGTTTTTTTAACTATAAAAACCCATGTATTATGTGCAAATATTTTTGTAAACACAAAATGCACTTGTGGTGGTGGTGGTGATCTATAGATTTTAGTTTTACTTGCAGTTTAATACAAATAAATATTTATCATTTTATCATTTGTACCATTTAAAAATTAAAAAAAAAAAATCGTGAATCGAAAGAACTGTTTTTGGCATTAGAAAATAAGCACACCTTTACTGATACCGATTCCGATACATCCCGAAAGTTCTTATTTTTCCCTGATTCCAACTAATCCTCTCAGAATATGCCGCAAAATCCGACACCTAATAAACGGAAAACGAAATAGGCAAAAAAAAAAAAAAAAGCAAGAGTATATTAAAAAATAAATAAAATAATAAGGAATAAATAATAAACATATAATAATAAAGTAAATAATAATAAAATAAATAATAATGTAATAACTACATTAATAAATAATAATAATAATAATAATAATAATAATAATAATTAAATAAAATAATAAAATAATGAAATAAGGAAATAATAAATAAAATAAAGAAATAATAAAATAAGGAAAAAAAACGAAAAAAAAAAAAATGGATTCTCAATTTCTTTTTGTTTGTTTCTTCATTTAAAAAAAAATGCAATTTTACCAAAAGAAAAAAGTGAAAAAAATTTCCGTTCATTATGACAGCTGATAGTTTCATACAAAATACCTTTGTCAACATGGGGTGAACAAAATTATAGATAACCCAAAAACTTGTTGCATATCTAAGCGATATCAGTAAAATGTGAGTTAAAACCTATTCTAATGCTTGACCTTTGAGATCATTTTTTTTTAAAGGGGGTCACTACTTATCAAGGCTCGAAGACCACTCGAGGATAAGGGTTAATGTGTGTACTGTGGTCATTAGGACAACATCATAGTAATTGTTAATGGTGGAAATTTGGTATAATTTGATTATTTTACATCAGACTTGAAGATGACTATATTGCAGTCAGCCAGAAAGCAGGCCAGTGGAACAGAGTTCCACAGATGGGCAGTTTTAGGAAAGAAACTTTGTTTATGATATTGGCATTTAGATTTAGAAACAGATAGAGAGTGAGGGAAATTGTTGATAGTTATTGCAGCTAGACGAGTGTTTTTTGTGAAAGATTGGCAAGGGAGGGAACCATAGATTGAAGCTCAGATGAGCATTTATGAAAATAATGACAGAGCAGAGACATGCTCGCAACATCTCTTCTATCGGAAAGAGGTTGCAGGGAAGAGAAAAGGGTGTCATCTACTAGGTTTCAAGGCCAGTTTTGAACTCTGTCAAGGCAGGATAGCGTGCTCCAAGCAGTTCCTGCCCAGATGTGGCAACAATACGGTATCCTAGGATGCACTTGGTCCTCATACAGATAAAGGATTGAATCAGCAATGGAAGGTTCACTGGAGCAGTGGAATGATCCAACCATTCTCCGGTGATCTTGGCAACGGTTTCGGTGTATGTGTTCCATTTCAGATCAGAAGTGAAAGTCAGTTCCAGAAGCTTAATTTGAGATATCGAGACAAAGATTTGCATCTAAAACAACCGTACAATAGAAATCAAGATGGTTAACTCAGATATGAACATCAAAATTCATATTATTTTACATATTAGTAGGGTGACCCAGCATTATCGTGGTCAGGAAGATAATATCATATGCAGCAGTATCGTAAAGACTAAAAATGGAAGTTTTAGGCATATATTAATTTTCAAACTTCTTTGATTCAATTCATGGCACTTTTCACTTACCAATTTGGATTGGACTTCTTTTTTTTTTTTTTTTTTTTTTTGATAAACTCACAATTTAATTATCAATAGGGTAACAGTCCGCAAATTATACTGTGTGGTTTTGCCTAATCACTTTCAAGTTTCATAGAATTTAAGATGAACACATTCTAGTACACAGAAAATATATATATGTTTCTTCATCCTTATCTAAATCAATTCTCTTTGGTCATTATAAACATTTTAAAAGTCGGATTATGTAGGTGCTAAGTCTGCGATAGGTTAAAGTTAATATTTTTTTTTCCATCTGGGAATTTAAACTGCATTCTTTATTTATATTTTGCATTTTTTTATTAAAAGCTTCTTTAGACATATATATATATATATATATATATATATATATATATATATATATATGATTACTGAAATTAATCACATAAATTAATATACGAAAGTATAAATTTTTTTAAATACTTTATGTATTTTTTTCAACAGCGCTGAATATATCGGTAGAGCTAGATAGTAAGTTATAAAATATATATGGCAATTAAGCTATTTTCCAATATTCTGTGTAGCTTAATTGCCATATATATTTTATAACTTACTCTTTCTCTCTCTCTCTCTCTCTCTCTCTCTCTCTATATATATATATATATATATATATATATATATATATATATATATATGTATATTTGAAGGTAAACAGTTACATTTGGTCGCTAGAAACAGCCATCTGTTTCAGTCAATGAGACTTAGTCAGGCGACCCTGAACCATTCGACGCTATAGAAAAAAAAAAGTTTTTTTTCTATAGCATCAAATGGTTCAGGGTTGCCTGACGAAATCTCATTGAGTGAAACAGATAGCTGCTTGTAGCGACCAAATGTAACTGCTTACCTTCAAATATATAAGTGACCCTTGTCGGTGTGTGTGCAAAAAGTCTACCAAACTCCTTTCTTAATATTTGATCGACAGAGTTGAAATTTAATACATAAGCTATTCGGATACGTTGCACATTTTGGATTTGGTAGTTAGTCAGAAAAAAATTGCTTCTAAGGGGTCAAAATTAAAAACAAAACAGTTGATTTTGGCAGAGAAGTAGAATAAAACATTCGATGCTATAAAGTTTTTTTTTCTTTTTTTCTATAGCATCGAATGGTTCAGGGTCGCCTGACAAAGTCCCATTGACTGAAACAGATGACTGTTTGTAGCGACCAAATATAACTATTTACCTTCAAATAAATAATAAACAAATATTTTGCTCTTGTTATCGAGCACTATCTAACAACATTGTTGAGTCATTAGTTCCTACTTATGAATATCTCAAGCCTGGATTTATAATTTATATATATATATATATATATATATATATATATATATATATATATATATATATATATATAAGAGACCTTGTCAGTGTGTGCAAAATGTCTACCAAACTCCTTAATATTTGATCAACGGAGTTGATATTTGATATTTGGTTATGTTGTACACTTTCGATTCGGTATTTAGTCAGAAAAGAATTGTTTCTAAGGGGTCAAAATTGAAAACAAAATAGTTGATTTTGGTAGAGTAAGTAGAATAAAACACTATACCTGCTGTTTCATTTGCGTATGCTCGAAATTAAACATTCACAGCTTAAAGTCGCTTAATTGCTAACTCTTGGTATCCATTTGTCGATAGCTCGGATGCTAACAATGCTGGAGAGATAAATAACAATTCAGGCTGGAGTACATAACGTTCTGATTTCAAGTCTAGCGAATGGTAAGCGAGTGATATTCTTTTATAACTTTTGGCTGGTTGTTTTTGTTTTACGACATATCAACCTTTTTCAGGTTATTTAATGTCGAATCTAGTTATTTTGAGGAACGATTTTTAAATGGAGTATATATATATTTTTTTAAGTCAGATTCTATTTAACCCATAGTCGGGACCCTAACAGATACTACCACTCCGGGTTAGAATGGACCTGGGAGCAATGGCAATTAAAGGGTGGCTCCACACTCCCCAAGGCCCGCAAGGTGGGGTCTCACCATCGGATATAGTTTTAGGTCATGTCCAGGACCTTTTATAACTTTTGAAATTATTATATATTGGATACATAATCGGCAGAGAATTGACTCTATAAAAATAAGAAAAATGCATGAATTAAAATGTAATATTTAAGCATATTTTATGACCGATCAACGCCGGGCAGTCTGCTAATCTGGAATATTATTTTCACAATGTTTCAATCAATGGAATCTTCGACCTTCTTCAGGTGAATCTTGTCAAACTCAAATTCAATAATAAGGTGATAAATATTTATTGATTTCTAACCTTCAATAAAACTTAAATCAGTATTACATATTACATGGGTTACATAATAGTATTACATAGGCTGTTGCAGTAACCAGAAATTTAAAGAAAATAACAATTCCATAGCTAAATATTAGCAGGCCACCCATTGCTTGGTCATAAAATATGCTTAGATATATTTTAATTTATGCAGATTTTGTATTTATTAATATAGAGCTAATTTGTTATTTATTATTATATTGTACCAAAATTTCGATCTCAAAAGTAAAAAATAAACATTAAAAAATATAACTTGGGTGCCATCAGCTAGAATCGAAACCAAAACATTCAGTGCTCCAGCCTTAGTCGTTACTATTTGAACTATCACCAGACGGATAAGTAACAGTTAAAAAATGAACCAACTTTAACGTATAACTGTATACTTGCACATGTGTACAAGAGCACTTTAAGTCGACTTACACCTGCCAAGTTCCATTTTTTTTTTTTCAATTTTGATCCCTTAGCAGCTATTTTTACCAGCTAACAATCAAATTGAATTTGTTCCACAGGTCCAAGTCCCCTATATATCAAATTTGAAGTCTGTAGACCAAAAATTGACAGAGTAGTTTGTTAGAGACCGTTTCTCACACCGAAAGACAGACAGAAAAGATTACTTAAAACAATATTACACAAAAAAATGCAATCATTTTATCTACCTCGCACCGCTCTGCGACTTGAGTCTCAGAGGAGATGCACTTTGAAAAAAATGGCGACAGACTTTGTGAGTTTTATAAGATTTAGAGATTGTTTCTAAAGAATCAGAATCTGTAATTGTATTGGAATCATGAAAAATATTGAAATCGTCTTATCACTATTTTCAATTCCTCTGCAAATCTTTTTCAGGATATTCTATGAAAGAGAAAGAAAAATAAAGAGACGCAAGCAAAACAGGAGACTTTGATAGTATGGTCACACTAAAAAAAATGGATGAAAGTTCTTGGGTTAGAGGAAAGCCAAGAAAAACGAAAGATGAAAGTGATAAGGACTTGAGGAAAAGAGGGATAAATGAAAACCTGGCCAGAGATAGGTTAATTTGGAAGTCATTTTTTAAAAGCCGTCCACCACATGCCAGCATATAAAAAGGATGTTAAAACAATAATATCAATAAGAAGTATGGCGTAGTTTGCTTGAAGCATTGTTAGAGAATAAAAGGTATTTTTAGAATGCTAAAACAATGCAGGAATGTACAGTCGTTGTGAGGAGATAAATAAATAAATAAATATATGAATAATAAATAATTCAATTTTTTTTTTCTTTTACATTTATTGTATACTAGCGAGGGGTACCCGAATATTTGGAGGTGGGGGGGGGGGTTAAAAAAAAAGTAAGTATGAGGATCGAACCCGAACCGTTGAGGCAAAGTTGTAAATTAAAGTGTGAAAAAAAAAAACAAAAAAAAAACGTGCGATGTTAACCATTGCTCCACCGCGAGATGCTAACGGAAACACGTTTGAATTTATTTAATTAGTTGGCTTTAGCAGGTGCCCGTTTTAATGAGTTAATAAAGTCAAGTTTGACTGCGGGATAGTATTCATTTACTGCTGAACGCTTCTTCCCCCCCCCCCCCAAGATGTTATAGGAAAAAGACTAACCCACATGCGGCGAGCGACAAATATTGAATATTTATCTTCCCGAAATCGAGAAAATTAAATAAACAGGCGAGCTTCGTTGTTAACTGTGAGATATTACGATTTATATGTGATATAAAAAGTTTTAAAAAGTTGTGAACCGACCGACCGCTTCTCTGGAAGAAGCCTTTTGTAGACATACAGAAAAAGCGAACACACATACATACGTACATTTTCGCCTTTATATTTATAGATATATTTTTTTATATATATTTATTCATTTATCTACCTGAATTCCAACTGTGGGTGGTATTTAATTCGAAAGGTCCTTTCGGGTAATAACCCACCGTCAGTGGAGACATGAATCCTCTCTCTATGATGTAAATTGCAAAATGGCTGTTTTATTTAGGTTTAAATCCAAACGCTCACTATGATTATAATATGTGCATTATACCTTGCATATTGCATAAGGTAATATTGATAATATATTTTAAATAAGATTACTTTTTTAGCCGAACGAATGCTTAAAACATGGTTGTTTGGCATATCAACCCTTTTTGGGTTATTTAATACACAAATCCAGTAATTTATTTTTTACGAAAGTCTTATTGCTTCAAGTTCTTTGTACCTCCACATATTCATTCATGATGTTCGGTTTGCTGGTTTTGTTTTATGGCATATCAACCGTTTGCAGATATATATTATTAACGTTTCTGAATTTTTTGAGATGAGGATTGGTTATTTGTATTATTTGAATTCTTCGGACTACTGTTTTCATCTTGAGTGTCGTTTTTACAATGTTTCAGTCGAAGTAACGTCCGACCTTCTTCAGGTGTGTGTATCTTGTCAAACGCTGGAATGTTTCTGTCGAGCTTGGGAAGCTGGACGGAATTTTGAACAGAACCCTTTATTTACTTCATGGGGGTAGCATGCTCTTGTTCCATCAGCCATGACTGGATAGAGGTTCTAAATAATTCGCAATTGTATTTTTTTCCACCACTTATCAAGGCCCGGAAGCCACTCAGGGATAAGGGTTATTACAGTACGTTAGTGTGGAGATTTAATGAAGTGTTTACTTAAGAGGGCGGTTCATTAGGAATTTGTTAACGTTGGACTTAAAGACATCCAAGTTGTAGTTAGGTGGGAAGCAGGCAGACGGAACAGCGTTCCACAGGCGTGCAGTTCTAAGAAAGAAGCTTTGTTCATGGAATCTACGTTTTGATTTAGACACAGATAAAGAGCCAACACTGAGAATTAAACCTTCAAGTGTCAGGAGTAACTCACTTTGACAATTGAGTTTTACTAAGTACTCTAACCACTGGGCCACGGGTTGCAGACAGTTCTAGTACAAATTTGGGGAACCTCAAACCTATTTTGAAGTGGAGTAAATAACGGGTTCCATTCGAAATTCTGTCCAAATTCCTGAGTTTGACAAGATACACTTAAAGAATGTTGGAGGTAACTTCAACCGAAACGTCGTGAAAATATCACTCAAGATGATTGGTTGTTTTGGTTGGTTGTTTTCGTTTTATGGCATATCAACCTTTTTCAGGTTATTTAATGCTGGATCTAGTTATTTTGAGGAACTATTTTTAATGGAGTATATATATATATATTTTTTTTTTTTAAGGTCAAATTCTATTTAACCCATAGTTGGGACCCTAACAGGTACTACCACTCCAGGTCAGAGTGGACCTGGGAGCAATGGCAATTAAAGGGTGGCGCCACACTCCCCAAGACCCGCAAGGTGGGGCCTCACCATCGGATATAGTTTTAGGTCATATCCAGGACCCACTCAAGATGAGAACAGTAGTCAGATGAATCCAAATGTTGTTTTTATGCCTCCTACATCCCTCATAGTCTTGAAACCCTTTTCAGATTATTTACAAGTCGAATCCAACTATTGTGGTAAAAAATGCTATGCTTCACTGTCTTCATATCTTCAAATATTTACTTATCGTGTTTGGTTTAGTTGTTTTGTGGAGGAAAATTGTTTTTTTTATTTTTTAGCTTTGCAGAACATGATTGAGTTTTGCCAAAGAAAGGAAAGGAAAAAAGAAAACAATAACATCAATGTTTGATGCATTTTAGGTCAGGAAGCCGGTATCGCTTAATAGATAGGCCCCCCCCCAAAAAAAAAAAACTGGAATGTCTAAAGATAAAAAACAGGGTATCCTAATTTTTAACATTTTGCATAAGGGTTATTTGAAATAACGAAAAAGATTTTTGAATCAAGTAGAACTGTAAAAGTCAAGAAGGATGACTTCGATAGTGACTTGCGTCAAAACTTATCTTGGTTTACATAGAAGGCAAAAAAAAAAAAAAAAAAAAAAAAAAAAAAGATCCAACAAGGAAATGAATAACAGATTCAGTTTTACTAACAAAAACAAAAAAATATCTTTTTTCACAACTGAATGGCTTTAGTCAGATGTACTATATTAAGATGACATCTTGTCAGCTAAGGATGCTTCAAATGTATGAAAACGATTAGGTTTTTTTGTTGTTTTTTTTCTTTCTTTTCTTTACATCAAACAAAGATAACTGTCTTCTTTCTGAAGTATTTATACTAGTCCCCTACGTATAGCCAAATAGTTCCACTGCCTTGTAGATACCTTAGGAACGGCAAAGGCTAAGAGAGTAAACGCTGACAACAAATCTGGTTTGAAGTCCCGATAGACAGGGGGATGGTGAAGCACTGTAACACCTTTTCAATAACTCTCTCTCTCTCTCTCTCTCTCTCCTCTCTCTCTCTCTGCTTAAATCTAAAAACAGATTCCATGAACAAAGCTTTTTTCCTAGAACTACCTGCCTGTGGAATACTGTTCCACTGTCATGCTTCCTGGCTGACTACAACATTGTAACTTTCAAGTCCAATCCAAACAAGTTCTTGTTGAGCAGTCCCCATAAATAATCAAATTCTACCCGAACTTACACCATTAACAATTACTACTCTTCCACCTTACATTCATTAACCATTATCCTCGAGTGACCTTTGGGTCTTCATAAGTGGTGACTCCCTTGTAAAAAATAAAAATCCTGCAGCTGTCCTGGCTCTGACCATATTGGTTTGCCTTTCCATCGGACTTTCTCTGCTACGCTGAGAGGGTGATTCTAGTATCTGGGCAAACCTAGGGCCTGCATCTGGAGAAACAACTCCAGCTTCGACTGTATAGCCACAAGACATTGCAGTACATTAAATGCAGAAAGTCATCATCTCACGAGACAGAAGGTTGCCATCATCATCATCATCGTTTATACTAGTCTAAATTCGATCAGCTGTTAAAAGAATGTGATCATGTTATCCATTCAGCCAGCCAGTGCGGCCGCAGCCAAGATTGAACTCACTACACGAGTTTGTAGTGTAATTCAAATCTTGTCAGTAGCTGAATACTTGATGCTTCGCCAGGACTATCAAAGGTATTTTTTATCGTGATGCCATCACTAGATGGGGTTCCTACTATGGCTTAAGAAAGTCCTATCTGCCCTTAAGAGAAGGATAGACCGCGCCAGTTTCTCAACCTGGTATTTTTACCTCACGGTACATACAGCGCCTTGCCTTCTCAAATGGTCACCCATCTGATATTGGCCAGGGTCATCGTTGCTTAACTTTGGTGATCTGGCGAGAACCGGTGAGTCAACGTGATTGTGCCATATTAATCATGTTATATACCATATTTATATTGTATTGTATATTGAAATAGGGATCTACGAAAATATCAGTCAAGGAAAACAGACGACAGAGGAAGATGATAGACCTGTGCAAGTAAAATAATATCATTCGTTAATTTTTATATACATAAGTATTTATTATATATCTGTATTTTTTCCTTCGTTTTAACACAGTGAAGATGTGAGATGCTCAGCCATTACAACATACGTGAGATTTTAATCCTTTGTACAGCATCGAAAAACACCGAGTTGTTAAACATCCAATTTTAATTATATTGACCAGTTCATTTGATTTAAATTCAATTCAGATAATTGGGCCTCACATCAGTGAGGAGAACAGCGATATGTGGAAAAACTGTTGAGACAAAGGCCCTGAAACGGTGCATATTCTCTCCTGATGGCCCAACATTATCTGAAACTGAGTTTGAATAACCTACAAGTGAAAAACAAACGATAAACTTAATTATATACAAGACTGCAAGGGAGAGGTAAGCCCTGAAACAGTGCATATTCTCTCCCGATGACCTGATATTATCTGGAGACCAGAATGAAATACACAAGTTAAAATAACCGATAAACTTGATTATATACAAGTTCACAAGGTAAACTGTTTCTTCCAAACAACAGTATCTCCTGTTTGTCACTCGTTTCAGTGCATGTTTCGGCTACTATTCTGGCAGCAAATATTATTCTGTAGTCTAAGTACTCAATAACTGTGGATTAAACTCCAGAACATTTTTATGGCTTACACATTTACTTTTTAATTACACGAGAAAAGTATTTTTAAAGAAATGTTTAAAAAGATTAGTCATCATTAGGGCTTGGACAACAGCATATTCTTTTCATTGTTTTGACTCTCGAGTATATATCCAACACAGTTAGACACAATTAATCAACCGAGAACCACATCACTCTACATAAAAACATATAAGATATCAATGGATATATACCTGAGAGTCAAAACAAGGAAAAGAATATGCTGTTGTCCTAGCTCTAGTCATCATTCACCCATGCATGGAGCATTGTTGCCTTGTAGAACAACAACAATCAGTAACAGTAGTGGAGAGGTGACGTACTGATAATTTGAGTGTGCTATGTTCGAATTCAATTTGTTCCACAGAAACACTTTCACTTAGCAACGTTGGCAACCTTCATGTTGTCCCTCCCGTAAGTACCCAATATCTTTCTAGAAAGAATTCCTAATAAAAGATACCTGTGAAACAAATACTGCTTTCCAGTTGACTACAATCTGATTGTCTTCAAGTCCAACGTAAACAAGTTCTTGATTAACCGTCCCCCTAAGTAATCCAATTTACAAAATTCCCACTACTTATGTTTACTACACTATAATCACATTGACTAATGTATACCCATTAACCCTTATCCTCGACTGGCCTCCGGGCCTTGATAAGTGGTGATTCTTATGTAAAAATAAATAAATGAATAATTCATCATGAAGGAGTCCAAACAAACAAACCACAACAGCAACAACTCACGGTATGCGATTCTGAATAACGGTCATGATTGGTGCATACATTTAACTTCCTTTCTGGCTTACCTAATTAAAAACTATCCCTTAAGTTTTCTACCAAACATATAATAATTAGGGCTAAAGTTAACATTATCCAAAATGGTTATAGAAAGAATATCAGATCAAGATTTGCGTTTTAAGCACAAGCTGTAGAGTAAATAATTCAAGATGATATAAGTAAAATAAATCGTTTTAAAGTATGAATGGTTTGAACCATATCACTGCCAACGGCTGGTATTTCCTTTATATATAGACTAGCGAGGGGTACCCGGCGTTGCCCGGGTGTTTGGAGGTGTGTGTGGAAACTCTGGGGATGGGGGGGGGGTTAAAAACTGTTTTGGTAGGTAAGTATGAGGATCGAACCCGAACCGTTGAAGCAAAGTTGTAAATTAAAGTGTGAAAAAAAAAAAACGTGCGATGTTAACCATTGCCCCACCGCGAGATGCTAACGGAAACACGTTTGAATTTATTTAATTACTTGGATTTGGCAGGTGCCCGTTTTAATGAGGTCAAGTTTGACTGTGGGATAGTATTTCATTTACTGCGGAACGGCTTTTTTTTCTTTTCTTTTTTTTTTTTTTTTTTTTTTCCCAAGATGTTATAGGAAAAAGACTAACCCACATGCGGCGAGCGACAAATGTTGAATATTTATCTTCCTGAAATCGAGCAAATTAAATAGACAGGCGAGCTTCGTTGTTAACTGTGAGATATTACGATTTATATGTGATATAAAAAGTTTTTAAAAGTTGTGAACCGACCGACCGCTTCTCTGAAAAAAGCCTTTTGTAAACATACAGAAAAAGCGAACACACATACATACATTTTCGCTTTTATATTTATAGATTAGAATTACTTACACCACATAGATGTTACGATATTTGCCCCACTTTATGGTGTTATTTATTATGTTATTTGATTATATACATGTGTATTATATACTTTACTGTATTTTGTTACTAATTTTTAATGCTGTATCCCGGGGTTTTACTGTATTGATTTCCTTTTTGTCATGTAAAATGTGTCTTGTGCAAAGTTTGGTAGAATTTCTCTCAATAGTTTTCAACCAATGAGATAATTATTCTAACAGTGATACATTAGTATAATTTTTTTGTTAACTTATCACATTATGATATGTCCAGTATGCTCTAAGCATACTTCATGCTACATTTTGTTGCATAGTTTTGGAAGCTATAAGTGGCTGGTTTAGATAGCTACTAGCAGGGAGACCCGACGTTCCCCAGGATTTAATGAGAATCGATCAATGTTTCATACTCCCACATTTTATTGCCATCGAAATCGGTAAAATCGCTCATCTATAATATAAATCTCACCTGTCTGTTTAAATGTATGTATGTATGTATGCCTGCCTAAAACCTTCGACAGAGGAAACGGATTTCCATGAGATTGGTATCGTTTTGAAGCTCAACCCTTTGGACAACAAATATCCAAAAATTGGTTAAAAACATTAATTCCTTCACCTTTAACTGGGCACTTTTCTTTTACAGGGAGGGGTACCGTTTTTCGCCGATATTTTCGAAAGTCACCCCCTCTTTTCGATTGACTAGTCTTATTTAAACATTCGTCACTTCCGGTTTGGGGATGGGCCCAACAGCAAAGACGTCACATTTTTTTTTTTACATTCTTTTCCTCCTTTGCAGTACAGGTTGGAGCCTACCTGCCTACTCCCCCTTTTCTTTCTTTTTTTTGCTCAACACACCTCACACAGTACGGGTTCGAGCCTACCTGCCTACTACCACTTTTCTTTCTTTTTTTTTTTTTTTTGCTCAACACACACCTCCAAACATCCTGGCAACGCCGGGCACCCAGGTTAGTGTTTTAATAAAATTGATTAATTGCCTGGTCTAGTTAGTGGCCTGCTGCATTCCACCAGGAGAAAGCTTCACATGCCTCTTCATACTGTAGTGACTTGGTCCACAGTACATTATAGTTAATATTGCACTGGAGAGAACTTACTGTTGATTTTATAAAATGTTTTTTTATATATAATGGCTGGGTTTAGCTGTGCTCTAAACAAAAACATTAATTTCAGATGGGCCCATGTCATATCGAAGAATCTACTGTTGATTTTATATGCCTGGCCTTACTTCTTGTGTGGTGATAATGGCTTGAATTGAAGTTTAAAATGAAAAAGTCAAGTATCATGGTTCAATTGTGCTCTAAACACACATTCATTTCCAACGCACCCCTGTTATATCAAAGAACCTATTGTTGATTTTATATGCTGGCTCTTTCTACTTGTGTCATTATGAAACTACTTAAATGCACTTGTGATGTTAGATTGTATAAGGTGTTAACTTTGGTCAAAATTGCCTCTTCCTTCTTTCATCGGATTTTTTCAATTATTGATTGTCGATACTTATTAAATACTTTCTGATACAAAGCCTATCTAAGAATACTGCCAGGCACATAAAGAACACTCGTGTGAAATTTCAAAAAGGTTGGCCAAACCGTTTAGGAATACATAGAGAACGAACTCACATACAGGCAAAGTTCCTTTTATATAATAGTAGAGATTTTTACAACTTTGTAAGTAAAAAATTAAGCCTTTGAAGGGTTTTTTTTTTAAATTTTATTTTTTTTTACATGGAGGTCACCACTTATCAAGGCCCGAAGGCCACTCAGAGATAAGGGTTATTGCGTGTACAGTAATCAATGAGATAGTATTGTAGCAATCATTAGTTTTGGGGGTTTTGATAGAGTGTCTTACTTAAGGGGGCGGTTTGTCAGGAGTTTTTTTTATGTTGGACTTGAAGACGTCCAAGTTGTAGTCAGGTGGGAAACAAGCAAGCGGCAGAGAGTTCCACTGGTGTGCAGTTCTAAGAAAGAAGCTTTGCTCATGGAATCTAGGTTTGGATTTAGGCACAGATAAAGAGTGGGGAAAATTATTGACAGTAGTTTCAGCCAGACGGGTGTTTCTCGTGAAAGATTGGCGAGGGGGGACGAGGGATTCTTGAAAGGATTACTTTTAGGCTTGTCTGTTTGGAATCCAGGGGATTGCATAATAATGGTGAGGATTATTAAAAAGCTTGGTTTGTATTAAAGTAATTCTACCCCCCCCCACACCTTATTATTATTCATGACTTTTCTGGAGAGGCTTCCATAAAAAATTTCAAAAGCAAACAAGAAAAACAAAAACGCCAAAGAGTAGAAATGTTAAATTTCAAATAAAGATTTGTATTTGAAATGTATGAAAAACATTTTATTAACAAGGCTTGGGCTAATCTGCCTAAATTTGTAATATGCAACTTCTCAAAAAAAAAATAAATAAATAAATAAAATACATTTACAAATGGAATCCCTGGTGGCCAACATGTATACTTCAAACATGAATTCTTTCTCCATCTTCCAAGCTTTCCTGTTTTCTCTTTCTTTCTTTCTCGGAAGCATGAGTCTGATCAGCACCAGTTCCAGAAACGAACCTGACACCCAACCAAAAACTCAAACCTCTTTTTACACTTCCTTGGTTTCAAGTGAGAAACAGAAATCCCACACTTGAGATAGTTTCGTCTCGGCACGCATTGGATCATTATATTATAGCTTTGGGAGGGGGCGGGGAGAGGTGACGGTGTCCATCAGTTAAAAGACTACATTGTATTATTTGGACCATTCAGACTACTGTTTTAATCTTGAGTGTTAGTTTCACAACGTTTCGGCTGATCTAACCTTCGACCTTCTTCACGTGTATCTTCTCGAACTCGGGAACATGCACAGAATTTTTAATGAAGCCCTATAAATCAAGATTCTAGTTAGTAGACCAAAAATTGACAAAGGAGTTTGATAGAGACCATTCATCAGACAGACAGACAAGCACTTATATATGTGTGTGTATATATATATATATGTGTGTGTGTGTGTGTGTGTGTGTGTGTGTGTATACATACATGGCTATTTCATTTAATCACATAAATTAATATAAGATATAATTTTATGCGTAAATTTTCAGCATTTACTTCAACAGTGCTCAATACATAGGTAGAGCTAGGTAGTAAGTTATAAAAATATATATGGCAATTAAGCTACACAGAATATTCAGAGCTTCATTCTCGTGGGACATACGCACAGGCATAAGCCTGACGAATTCTCACGAGAATGAAACACGGAATATTCTCTGTAGCTTAATTGCCATATATATTTTGATAACTTACTATATATATATATATATATATATATATATATATATACACTATAAGGCCACCCAGTGTTGCCTGATTGTAAAATATGCTTAAATATAATATTTCATATTCATTATCATATAGGTAATTGTCTATTATTATATTGTACCCAATATATAGTAATGGTTACTCCATTGGCCTGGTCATAAAATATGCTTAAATATATTTTAATTTATACAGGCTTCATATTTATTATTATAGAGCTAATTCTCCATTGATTATATTATTCTCTATTGACTATATTGTACATAATAGGGATTCCAAAAGTTTTTAAAAACTGTGTGATTTGGGTGCCATCAGCAAGAATCGAAACCAAAACATTTAGCACTCCAGTGTTATTCGTTACCATCTGAGCTAACGGCAGATGGATATCAAAACATTAAAAATAAACCGACTTTAATGCATAAATGTATGTTTGCACATGCATAATAGATACTCGTTCAGTTGATTTACACCTGCTAAGTTCCAATTTTTTTTTTTTCAATTTTGACTCTTTATTAACTATTTTTACCGGCTAAAAACCAAACCAGGTTTGTTCCACATGGTCGAATACCATATATATATATAAATTTTCAAGTCTTAGAGAAAAAAAATTGATAGAGTAGTTTCGTAGATAGACAAGACCTTTTCACACACACACACACACACACACACACACACACACACACACACACACACACACACACACACACACACACATATATATATACTTTTCACTTTTTAATTTTCGTTTTCGCTCCTTTTCACTTTTACTTCCTCAACACGTGAAGATGATTCGTAGACGAATCCAAAGCGCTCGTGACAGTAATAATTATAGAACCTTCGATTTTCGATTTTGATATAAAAAAGATTATACGGAAAAATCGAAAAAAAAAAAAAAAAAGAATCATAAATCCAAGTGCCTCCTTTGCATTTAATAATATTTGCTTGAAATATATATATATATATATATATATATATATATATATATATATATATATATATATATATTTGGTAAAACTGGTAATTAGTAAAAACCTGAAGAGAATACTCAATACTATTGCAGAGCAAATATGTGTTTTATTTTTTTATTACCGTTTTATCTGTTTGGCTACATATGTTTGGGATCGTAAACATGGTCCAACATCCGAAACATATGTAACCAAACAGACAAAATGGTAATAAAGAATTGAACATATATATATATATATATATATATATATATATATATATATATATATATATATATATATATATATATATTTGCAGGTCGTCCGGTTTTGCCTTGTAAAATATGCTTAAATATGATACTTTAATTGATGCAGATTTCGTATTTATTGTTATTATAAATCTATTTCTCTATTGTACACAATATATAGTGGTGCCCTCCGTCCCTTCCAAAATGAGCGTCGCTTTGGTTGGTTGGATTCGAAATGTCTGAATACTAGTTTGATCCAGGTAATCAGTTAGTCTTTTGTTGCTGCACGTGATATGGTTGACGTCTTTCTCAATTACGGAGAAGCCAAGCATATGAATATTCCTTTATTATGCTTGTCTTTTTTTAACATGCACAAGTGAACCAGGTGAAGGCAGTGAATGTGCAAAGTAAAATAATTGTTTAACGACAATTTAACCTTTTAAAACTTATGTGTTTTTTTATTATTGTTTCTATTGTTTGTATTATTTGGATGATCTGGACTAGGGCTCTAAATATCTCTCAAGCCGTTTTCTACATATTAAAAACTAATTTTACATACTTTTAAAATCATTACTGTTAATGATTTTAAAAACATAAAATTATTGTTGGTAGGACTAGTACGGTTTTCAAACTATCAGTTGACTGAATGACATAGACATGCATTCTTTTATTTAAAATCCTGAAAGTGGTTTATGCTCATAACATAAATTCTAAAGCCTTATATTAATTTAAATGAATCAATGTATATGCCGTAAATCTAACAGAACATGTTACATTATATATTGCAATAGTTCAATATTGTTCAATATTTGACAAAGATAACTTATTTTTTATGTGTGTAATCATCATAATTTGATGTCAATATGCATCTCGTAATAGAAATAGTAACATGTATTAGATATAACCCAAGTCTAAAATTTGAGATATTTATTTATGATTCTTACATATGTAAGCTATTGTTCACCCATACCTGGCAGATATAGCAAATTTAAGAACTTGGGAGCACAGCAATTCATTGAACCAAATTTGTGAATTTATCACTTATAGACCTCTCTAATGATGAATAACGATTAAATATATCATTATACATGGTATTACTAACTTCAGAATATGATTTTATATAAAAATCTGTTCCCATCTTGAGTGTTATTTTTTTTTCACAACATTTCAACCAATTGATTATATCTCAGAAATTTTTTTAGATAAGGATTGATAATTTGTATTACTTGAATTATTTGGACTACTGTTCTCATCTTGAGTTATTTTCAGGTTTCGGTCGATATAACCTCTGACCTTCATAGGTTGGTTGGTTGTTTTTGTTTAACGGCATATCAACCTTTTTCAGGTTATTTAATGCCGAATCCAGTTATTTTGAGGAACGATTTTTTTAATATAGTATATTTGTTTTTTAAGTTGGATTCTATTTAACCCATAGTTGGGACCCTAACAGGTACTACCACTCCGGGTCAGAGTGGACCTGGGAGCAATGGCAATTAAAGGGTGGCTCCACACTCTCCAAGGCCCGCAAGGTGAGGCCTCACCATCGGATATAGTTTTAGGTTATATCCAGGACCCTGACCTTCATAGGGTGTATCATGTTATCCATCCAGCCAGCCAGCCAGCACGGCTGCAGCCAAGACTGAACTCCCTACACGAGTTTGTAGTATAATTCAAATCTTGTCGGTAGCTGATTCCTTTTTTTCTTTATTTAATCCACAAGAGTAAAAATTCTGTGCAGATTTCAGAGTTGCTACCCCCTGCGAATCGAATGAAGATTTCTGTTTGAAATTCCGTGCAGATTCCTTGAATTCGAAAGGAAGATTCCAGAGTTTCACAAGGTATACATGAATAAGATTGGAGATTACATCGACCGAAACATTATGAAAAATAACACACAAGATGAGAACAATAGCCCAAATGATTGAATATGAATTATCAATCCCTACCTAAAAAATTTGGAAACATAATGTTTCTGTTATTTTGCAAAATGAGAAGAGGTTCATCGATATAAATTAATCAGTTAATTTCTATTAATCAATACCACACACAGTTGTAAGCATGTGACGTGACTGTCCCAGGAAGCGATTGGGCTTCCCACTGGTGAGAGGCTGAGACTCCCGAAACATTGGAGAATTCCGAGCAGATATGATTGTTTTATTCGTTAAGTATCGTTGTGTGCTAAGGCGACAGCAACCAAACCCTGCTGAAAGAAAGATTTGATTTATAAATTCTATTATTTTATGCAAACGACAACTTCATGTCACTGTGAGAGTCTTAACAAAAACATAATTTTGTTTCCGATGCCAACGAGTGATGACTCAGGGTTGTTTGGCCCTTGAGTGCAGTTACCAGACCGATAATCATGGGGTTAACCTTTCGATCGTGAGAATAGCGCCTGCAATCCACAGGTGCAATCGAGGAAGAGGGGACCTCCCCTGAGGTAACGTAACTAGTTGTGATTGGTCCAGGAAATGGCCACGTCCCACAACGTCACCTCACTACATAAATGAGTCTCCGCGCAGAAACGTCTGAAATGCGCATATATTTTCTCAGGCGTAAAAACACACTTGACAAGGGGTGATCTAGAGATTTTAGTCTTACTGCAAGTTTAAATCAATAAATATTTGTTATTTTATTATTACTACAAGCAGTGGAAGATGTTTCTAAAACCAAAATAAAATAAAAAAGATAATTTAAGGAATTGTTTTAGCATCCGAAAATAAGCGCAAATTTTTCCGATTCTGATACCGATTCCGATACCCCAAAAAGTTCTGATTTTTCCGATTCCCGATTAATCGTCCCAATACTAATTTTTATTGAATAAATCTTGCTAAGAAAGGAGAAATCTTATTTCTATTCTCTTTGTTGATCTAAAAAATGCTCAGAACTTCCTCGAAGAAGACATCATTTATAAAGGACAAAAGCCACTTAAGCATAATTGGAGTAGCAGCTGATGAAAAATACTATGAAATGAGCAATACGATGGGTGGAAATAGCAGAATCTGACTATATAAGAAGACAGCTTGACAAGTAACTGTTGACATTGGACTGGAAAACGACCATGTTGTAATCAGTAAAGAAGCAGTCCTACGGTAATGTATCCCGCACACGAGAAATTGAATCAAATCAGAATAGCATAACATTTACAGAAAAAAAAAATGGTGTCTGAATCTGAATAGAATTCGGTTTCTATTGCACTAAACAAAGAAAATAATTATCTTTGTCATTTACAAACGATTAACAGCAAATGAAGCACGCACTTACTATTATTAGGGTAAGGCATCAAGAAATGGTTCACTTGTAAATGTGAACTCAACTCAACAGATTCATAATTTGTTAAGCGATCGACGGTTTTGTTTATTATTAGTTGTTCTGTGTTGATATATATTCGCTGTTGATAACATTTTTGGGGGATTTGGTTGCTTTATGGTATATTAACACTTTTCGGGTCATGTAATTCTGAATTTAGTAAGTTTGGAAAAAACAATATAAATATAAAATAATATAATAAACAAATAATAATATTTTTTTTTTTTTTTTAAATAGGTTTTATGCTACAAGTTCTTTATATCTTCAAACTAGCAGGGAGACCTAACGCTGCCTGGGATTGAATGAGTATCAACAAATATTTCACACTTCCAAAACTTTTATTATCAAAATCGGTGAATGTCTGTATTTTTGAGATGAGGTGTTTTCATTGATTGAGATTGTTGGACTGACTTCCTCATCTTGGTTGTTATAGGCACAACGTTTCGGCCGTTTTGCCCTCTGGCCTTCATCAGGTGTTTTGTATCGAACTGGGGAACCGTTTGTTAGGAGTCTCGAACCCAACCCTTTATTATTATTACGGGGGTACCGTGTTCGGACTCCAGCTAGGCTCTGGGACATAGTTGCTGATTCTCTGTTTTGAATGTTACTTTTCACTGCCTTCGTTCACGATTGAACTCAGCACCTTTGGGTAACTGTAAACTTTGATACAATGTCTAGGACCACTCGGCAATATTATGTCACACGAGACTCCTAACAAACGGTTCCCCAGTTCGATACAAAACACCTGATGAAGGCCGGAGGACAAAACGGCCGAAACGTTGTGACAATAACAACCAAGATGAGGAAGTCAGTCCGACAATCTCAATCAATCAAAATCGGTGAAATCGCCCATTTTTCAATCAAGTTGATTGGTTGCCTGCTCTAGTCAGCGATCCACCGCGATCCACCAGAAAAAAGTTCACATACCTGCCTGCAGTGACTTAGTCCACAATACATTGTAGTCTACATTGCACTGTAGAGAACTTACTGTTAATTTTATAAAATTATTTTTATATAATGACTTGAGTTTAAAATGCAAAAGCCAAGTATTTTGGTTCAATTGTGCTCTAAACAGAAACATTTGTTTCGAACGAGCCCCTGTGTTATCGAAGAACCTACCATTGATTCTATATGCCGGACCTTTCTGCTCATGCAGTGATAAAACTTCTCAAATGTTCTTGTGATGTTAAGCTGTATAAAAGTTTTAACTTTCGTAAAACTTAGATTGTTCTAGAAGCTCTTTCCTAAAAAGATTTTATGGTAAGACAAATTAAGGCAAAACAAATAGCCATATCGATTCTCTATTTGTGCGATATTTAGGCACGACAAATGGCTTCTACTGTTTTTTTTATTTATTTTTTTCTTTTTTACTAAAAATAAAAATTTTTTGGTTCGTCTTCATTATAATAGCGAAATACCGAGTTTTCATTAAAAAAAAAAGAATGATAACTAAAACAAATAAATAAATAACAAGGTTCATAAACTATAGAAGTAATATAGGATATCCCAAAGAGGCATAATAAATAAATGAATAAAATAAAGAAATAAACATTTTTTTTTGTAGTGACTCAAACATAATAAAAAAGGTAGCATTCTTGTTTTGTAGAGGCCGAGATTTACACTTTGGCATCCAAAATCAAAATGCATAAATTCGTTTGTGCGCACATCGTCTGCGCATACACTAAATAAATAAATAAAAACAAAAAAATTATATTTTGAACCAATCAGAAAACTTTCTGAAGTTATTTGAAATGGTCTTTCTGAAAACCATTTCAATCCAGTGAAATCTAGTTGACCCAAGTCTATGGATTGGTGTCGCTGTTGGTTGCTAATCTCTGCAACATCTCACCACTCCCACACACAAACATTAGCGAACACACAGACACACGCAACACTCATTTACTTTTTATCGTCTGCCAATCTGTATACACTTTATTCATTGAAATATTTCCAATATTTCTCACTGAATTTTTTTCCATTAAAAGCAAATGAACATTGACTCTTATAAACAACTTTTAATGAATTATAATTTATATAAATGAGCAGAGAAGTTTTAATTACAATTTCCTGACTCCTTTAGCGCACGGCTTTTAATAAATCGATTCAAACTTTTTCTCAGCTATTGAATCCCCCTTATTTTTTATAAAAAAAACCCTCTAAAATATTCACGAATATCATGTTTTTCCTATTGCTGTAAACTTCCATTACAAACATACAAGGTGCCTTCAATAAGTTTCCAGACATTTTTCATATGGGCAATTTCATTGATAGTACACCCATGAAACTCTAGTCCCCTTTGAAGTAATCTCCTCAGGCTGCAATGCATTTGTACCATTTCAATAAATTCTGGAATGCACCAGGAACATCCTCTTGTGTGAGCGTGTCAATGACTCTTGTCACAGCTTCTTTCATCTCAATTGTTTCATAACGACAGTCTCTAAGGTTTTCTGAGAGCTTAAGGAATAATCAAAAGTCACAGGAAGCAAGGTTTGGACTATAAGGAGGGGGAGGAGCTATCTTGATGCACACCTCGGTCAAAGAGTCTATGACAAGAATGAAGCATCCTTGGGACAAGCTTTGTGCAAATCTTCCATATTCTTCAATTCCTCACAAATAATTGTGTGTACAGTTCCCACACTGACATCAAACTGTGCATTTATTGTTTCTATAGCCACACGACGGTCCTTATCCATGAAATTCTTTATTTGGCCAATCAACTCTGATGTTCTGACTTTCTTGGTACACGTCTCATCATCCCTCACAGACTCACTGCCTTCCTTGAATTTCTTATATCACTCAAAAACTGATGCTCGATTCATGCAAGTTGGTCCAAAGGCAGTCTCAAGTATTCCATACATTTCTGTGCCATGTTTTCCAAGTTTAAAATAGAATTTTATTGCATATCATTCTTCTAAAGTGTCCTGATGTCCAGATTGCGTTTTTGAAATTCACCAGCTGTGACAATTGGACTTTAGTAGAGTGTATTCCGATTCCTACAGTAGCTGTTCATTTCAACCTGAAATCATAAAAATTGGCCAGTCATCTCATAAGATGTATAGCTATAAGATACTGAATTTTTAAGAGTCTCTGACAATTTTAAATGCGTGTACAAAAAAAAAACAAAAAGTCTGGAAACTTATTGAAGGCACCTCATACATAAAATATCTCTTTTATGAATATATGCTTTCTGAACTTTTTGTTTTGTTTGCCAACATGTCGCTTGTATTCTCACAATTATAAACCTTGCAAACATTTTTCACTGAAAATATCTCTCTAGATCCGGCTCATCTCAAAAACTCATCGCCCATAACAAAACAATTTAAAATAATACCATAAAACTGGTAACCGACATCCCCTAGAACTCAAACCTTCTTTTTTTTTTTTTTTTTTTTAAACCGACGTATGTTTTGATACAATTTGAGGAAAAAAAGGACAGATATAATCATCACCATCATTTCTATATTTATTTTGGTTCCCCCCACCCCCGACAAAAGGAGGGCGGACCTGTAAATTCACCCTTGTCCGTTCGTCTGTCCGCACTTTTCTCAATAACTATGCCTTTGAATTTAAAAAATTTTGTACAAACGTAAACCTGATATGAGTAAAAAAAGTAACAGAATGGATTTTCTTGGAAAACTCCGGTTGCCCCCCCCCCCTAGGGGTGCCTTTCCGGTTAAAATGGCTAAAATTGACACTTAAAAAATTGATGCCTTGGATTTTTATAAAACTTTCTGAAAAGTTGTAACTAACTGATTTCTGTATAATTTTGTTTGTCTATACTTCGTGATAACTCTTGGATGTGCCCTAGGGGCTCTTTTAGGGCTAATAAAAACACTTCATTTTTGGGCCTATTTTACCATATTTGTCCAAAATTTTCTGTGTATGTCTATTTAGCAGTTTTGCATTGTGCTGAACTTCAATTTAAATATGTTAAGGCCTTGGGGACTTTTGGGGCTAAATAGTGGGGATGGGGGGAAGAGAGACAAAGAATGGACTTAGTCATTTCTTTTTTTTGCATGGTGCAGAACTCAAATGTACATATGTTAAGGCCTAAAACTGCACCGTTTGTTCATTTTCACCAGGATTTGATGTCCTCTGAGGACTTTTGGTGCAAAATGGGGGAGGGGCAAATGCTGACCTTAGTTATTTTTTTTATGCCTGGTTCACTGTGCACTCACGGGGCACCATGCCGGCTTCACTGGTTTTAATGGCAATTGATCCAGACAAGGCGTGAAGCCACTTGATGTAAGGAGTTAACAAGAAACAGAGATGATTATCACAAAGACAGAAGATGCCTACTGAGCTTAGTTTTGAAAAAGGAAAAATAAAACTAGAGGGAAAACATTCATCCGAAAGAGAATTCCACAAGCATGCCGTTCTTGAAAAGAAGCTGCATTAGAATACGTGATCAAAACTGAATTGGTGTAGACCGATGAGTCAAACATCAATAAACAACAACTAAATACATGATATGCTTTCTTTTTATTTGTGCGTTTGTTTTTGATTGGTTGGTGGTCATCTCCTGTTACCACGGCAGCCACGGTTGGACGAATCGCTTAAGAAACTGTTGGGTATTGCAACAGTGCATTTCAAGGTTCATGGATTGGAAAGGAAAAGAGGACAGAGAAGAAGAATTAAAAAAAAAAAAAAATGGAAGAAGTACGTGAACAGGAAGACATATTGGGTTTATTTATATTTTTTGTCCCATTCATACTGAATGACGTCACTAAAAGATAACGTTGCTCCATTAGAGAAAAGGTTGAAAATTCTTCATGACTTAACTAGCGGGGGTACCCGACGTTGCCTGGGTATGGAGGTGTATGTGTATGTGTGTGTGTGTGTGTGTGTGTGTGTGTGTGTGAGTTGGGGGAGGGGGTAAAATAACAGTAGGAAGTCCGGGTGGAGAAAGGGGTAAAACGAAAAAAAAAAAAAATGGTAGTAGCGGGGGAAGGAGGGATACCTGGCGTTGCCCGGGTGTGTGTAGGTGGTGTAGTATAGAAGGCGGTCATTAGTATACATACATATATATATATACATGCACGCATACATACATATATACACATACACATAACACACATATATGCATACATACATACACAATACATAATACGCATACATATACATACATAAACATACACAAGACGGTCAGTGGCATACATACATATCTATATATATATAAAAGCAAAAATGTATGTATGTGTGTGTGTGTGTGTGTGTGTGTGTGTGTGTGTGTGTGTGTGTGTGTGTGTGTGTGTGTATGTTTGCTAAAAACTTTTGACACGGGTCACGGATTTTCACGAGATCGGTATCATTTCAAAGGCTGATCTTCGCCCAACAAATATCGAAAAATTGGCCCAAAACGTTAATTCCTTCACCCTGAAATCAGTAGTTTTCTACAGGGGGGGGGGCAGCAAAAACCGTCCTCTCATGACGATGTCGCTTCTACGCATGCGTCATACGACGTCGTAACCTGATTTAGTTTAAAGATTTTAAAAAATGACCTAATTTTGTGTACGTTGTGTTAGGTCAATTTGTTAGAGCGCTGGGTCATTATCTTAACGTTTTGGGTTCGAATCGTGGTGTGAGAGGTCTTCTTTTTTTTTCAATTTTTTCAATTTTATTATTGAAGCAGGGTTATTTAAGCAATTTTTCGATTTTCTGTTTTTTTTAGTTCGCTTATTCTTAGGTTTTCATTAACACCCCCCGACCGACCACACACCAAAAACACCCGGGTAACGCCGGATACCCACTGAGGCTTATTTAAGCCATTTTTCACGTGTTTTTTTTTTCTATTTTGGTTTTTATTTTTCAGATTTTTTAAAGAAGTTTTAGCGTTCGTTTTTCTGTTTTCTTTTTTGTTTTTGTTTTTCCGATTTTTACATTTAACATCGTTCGTTTGCCTTACGTTATTTTTTTGTGTTTTTTTCGATTTTTTTAAGTTTTAACTTTTTTTTATATAATATTTAATTTTTATTTAATATTTAAAAATATTTACTTCGCTTATTCTTATGTTTTGATTACCCCCCCCCGTTTGTCTGACGTTAGTTTTTTTTGTGATTTTTTTCGATTTTTTTAAGTTTTAACTTTTTTTTATGTATAATACTAGCGGGAGGGGGTACCCGGCGTTGCTCGAGTGTTTGGAGGTGTGTGGTGTGGTCGGACGGGGGTGGGAGGTGTTAATCAAAACATAAGAATAAGTGAAGTAAAAAAAAAGAAGAAAACAGAAAAACGAACGTTAAAACTTCTTAAAAAATTTGAAAAATAAAGGGGGGGTGCTCGGGTGGTGAGGGTAATCAAAACAAGAATAAGCGAAGTAAAACCTAATGTAAGGCAAACGAACGAAGGTAAATGTAAAAATCGGAAAAACAAAAAAGAAAACAGAAAAACGAACGTTAAAACTACTTTAAAAAATCTGAAAAATAAAGACAAAAAAACATGTGAAAAAAGGCTTAAATAAGCCTGTTTTTATATTAAAATTTAAAAAATCGGTGAGTACCCGGCGTTGGCCTGGTGTTTTTGGGTGTGTGTCGTCGGTCGGGGGTGGGGGGTGTTAATGAAAACCTAAAACAAGCGAACTAAAAAAAAAATAGAAAAACGAACGTTACGTGAAAAATGGCTTAAATAACCCTGCTTCAATATTAAAATTTAAAAAATCGAAAAAAAATGACATCTCACACCACGATTCACACCCAACGTTTAGATAATGATGCAACGCTCTAACCAACTGAGCTAACACGACGTACATGAAATTGTGTCAGTTCTTCAAATATTAAGCAGTTTATGACTTAATCAGGCTATGACGTCGTCTGACGCATGCGTCGAACCGATCTCGTCATGAGAGGACGGTTTTTACTGACCCTCCTCCCCCTGTAGAAATTAACGTTTTTGGCCAATTTTTCGATATTTGTCGGGCGAAGGATGGGGTTTCCATATGAGACCAAATTTGTGAATTTTTTTTCAGTCTGTCGAAAGTTTTTAGCAGACATACAAACACATACATACATACATTTTCGCTTTTATACATATAGACTAGCCAGGGGTACCCGGCGTTGCCCGGGTGTTTGGGAGGGGGGGGGGTTAAAAAAAAGTAAGTATGAGGATCGAACCCGAACCATTGAGGCAAAGTTGTAAATTAAAGTGTGAAAAAAAAAATGCGATATTAACCATTGCCCCACCGCGAGATGCTAACGGAAACACGTTTGAATTTATTTAATTACTTGGATTTAGCAGGTGCCCGTTTTAATGAGTTTGACTGCGGGATAGTATTCATTTACTGCTGAACGCTTCTTTTTCCACCCCCAAGATGTTATAGGAAAAAGACTAACCCACATGCGGTGAGCGACAAATATTGAATATTTATCTTCCTGAAATCGAGCAAATTAAATAGACAGGCGAGCTTCGTTGTTAAGTGGGAGATATTAGGATTTGTATGTGATATAAAAAGTTTTAAAAAGTTGTGAACCGACCGACCGCTTCTCTGAAAGAAGCCTTTTGTAGATACACAGAAAAAGCGAACACACATACATACATTTTCGCTTTTATATTTATAGATTTAATTTTTATTTAATATTTAAAAATATTTACTTTGCTTATTCTTATGTTTTGATTACTCCCCCTCCCACCGCCCGAGCACACACTCCTCTAAACACCCAGGCAATGCCGGGTACCCCCCCGCTAGTATGTACATATAAATGCAAATACACATATATATATACATACACACGTACATATCTGTAAACATACACATATCAACATATATAAATACACAATGCATAATACACATACATACATATACATACACGCATACATAAACATGTACATACATATAAATACACACACATATACAAATACATGCACACATATACACATATGTACACATATGCACACATATATATATACATACACTTACCTACATATACATACATGAATATGCACTCATACACATATACATGCATACATATACATACATACACACACATGCATATATACACAGACATGCAAAAAGTATACATATATACACACATACATATATACATACATATACACATATACATACATATACACATAGATATACACACATACACATACACCTGTACATGAATATACATACACCTATACATACATATGTACATATAATGATGGCAGATCAATTATTACATGCTTCCAGCATTTCAGGCCTACACGCGTCACAACTTTTCCATGGCTGCGGGAGTATCTATACAAAGATGATGTTACAGAGTTTTAGCTTTGTACGACAGCTAAATCTCTCTCTCTCTCTCTCTCTCGCTCTCTCTCTCTCTCTCTGTTCAAAATGTTGACATCCAGCAACAAGCAAGAGCAAGATAGCCAACAACAAGTAAAACTGCAGACCAGCTTAATGCGGGTACTGGTCTCCCGCTTTATGTTTTTCTTTGTTTTTTTTTTAAATCTAAGATTTGCTTCTCCTAGAATCTATGTGATCGGTTTTCGGACAGAAGTTCGGCTGTTAAGCGGTCAGAGTTCAACGATTTGACCTTTGAGAACTCTACCAAAGTCCTCCGACACGTGAAATTTTAGATATAGATTCCTTGGACATGGATCTAACTTAATAACTTGATTTGAGCCAAAACAATAAATGTTAAGGGGTTATAATAGGGATAAAAATTTAAAAAATTGGCCGTTTTCTTTTTTTCTTTGCTCAGCATACACCTTCAAACAACCGGGCAACGCCGGGTACCCATGCTAGTATATATATATATATATATATATATATATATATATATATATATATATATATATATATATATATATATATATATATATATATATATATATACACACGTATGGGCGTTGGCTCAAAGGCTAAGGAATCAGGGTGGAGAGTTGTATGTTTTGGTTTCGATTCTAGCTAATGGCAACCAAGTCATATATATATATATATATATATTAGTTTTGATCTCATTGCCATATATAATAATCGATATAGAATTATCTCTATAAAATACGTAATCTGCATGAATCATACTATCATATTTAAGCATATCTTATGATCGGGAAACGCCGCGTGACTGCTAGTATATATATATATATATATATATATATATATATATATATATATATATACGTATATATATACGTATATATATATACGTATATATATACGTATATATATACGTATATATATATACGTATATATATACGTATATATATACGTGTATATATATACGTGTATATATATATACGTGTATATATATATATACGTGTATATATATATACGTGTATATATATATACGTGTATATATATATACGTGTATATATATATATACGTGTATATATATATATATATATATATATACGTGTATATATATATATATATATATATATACGTGTATATATATATATATATATATATATATATATATATATATATTTTTTATATATATATATATACTGTAAACCCGTAGAATTAAAAAAAAAAACTGAATAAAAATCATTTTATGATTCATAAAAAAGCAAAGCATAAAGTTGATGTTTTTATCTGCTTTATAAAATAAAATCATAAAATTTATCCTAAAAAAATGTTTGAAGAAAAAGCAAAAACTTTGATGTTGCATTGAACAAACGTTAGAAGTTGATCAAATGACGTAATTTGCATAAAATGAAAGAAATCAATTCTGTTCTAGAGCCAGTTTTCATAAAAAAAAAAATAAATAAAATAATAATAATAATAATAATAATAATAATAATAATAATAATAATAATAATAATAATAAAGAATGGAAAAAAAAATAATAAAAGATGGGACCTACGAAGACATTGAAAGTTGAAAAGTCATCATTTGAATCTATCACACAAAAAGGTTGAATGAAATTTCGATGGACTAAATAAAAGTGGCTGGCATTTGGTCGACAGCCAAGACCTACTTTTTTTTTTCAAGGACATGTTGTTCTTTAATCAAGATATAAAATGGCTGACACGAAAACCGAGAGTAGCTAAATACTGACCTGTTTCTAATAGAACGGATATTCATAAAATGGATATATTTAATGCTCGGTCACGTTTATCGGTTAAAGTGCGATTTTTAATTTGTATGTGACATACGGACGGAATTAGACGATATGCCTGGGGGTATTTAGAAATATAATATAATGAACTAACAGATGTATACGACATTGCCCGGTATTAAACTTAACCTTAAATCTTTAAAAAAAAAAATAAATAAATAAAAAAATACAATAAAAAAAACGAAAGAAATAGAGACATGCGCATGTGAATATTATGGGTTTTTTTTTTTCTAAACAGTTCAATTTTTGTAAATAAAAAAAAAAAACACACACGAACTGAGATCGAAACCAAAACCTTAAGACAGTGAGCCAAATTCGATAAGCTTGACACTATCTTTAAAAAGTGTTTTCAAACCTACTTATTCTTAACATAAGGAAGCTGTCATGTGAACGATTCGCGCATGCATAGTCGTGAATCAGTTGACAAATAGATAAAAATCTGATGAGCCCCCAAGTCTAGCAGGCAGGTGTATGTAGTGCGATGATGTGTGGAAGTGAACCTGGCCAGTGAGAGTTGATGACATGCGTTGCATGAAGAGAAATGATATGAGGATGATACGCTGGATGTGTACTGTAAGTTAAACAGGCTTAATTCTGAATTCGGAGATGTGTGCAGAACAAGAGACTGATGGTATGGCCACTTGAAAAAAAATGAATGAAGTTGAGGTAGCAGGTTCAGTTCACAGAGGAAGGCCAGGGAAATCGTGGGAGGAAGTGACTAAAAATGGACTTCAGAAAAAAAGAGAGATCAATAAAGACGAAGCCAGAGGTAAATGAAATGAATGTTCGTCTGTCGGAACAATGAAGACTATCTGATTATCCTAGGGATGATGAATGACACACGCTGCGGTTTTGTTTAAAGTGATGCTGGTTTGCATAGAGCCAGCCTCGCTCTTTGGTCTCAGCTAGCCTCATCCAGTGGCAGGACAGGGTCAAAACAGCTGGAAGCCAGGTGGAATGCAGGAGCTGCCAGAAGTATCAGCGTCCATATGTACAGCGCCCGGTATCCTTAAATGGTTACCCATCTGGTAGCGGCCTGGCTCAATGTTGCTTAACTTTGGTGATCTAACGTGATTGACTAGAGATATGTTACTTTGAAAGTCAATGACTTAAAAGCCGTCCAATGCATGACAGCATATAAAAACTGACGTTAAAGTGATGATGATGATGATGATGATGATGATGATGGAGGAGGAGGAGGAGGAGGAGGAGGAGGAACTATTGAATGAACGTTTCAGAGTTATTTAAAGATTCACCGAGTTAATGATTGAATAATAATTGTTGCCTGCCGGCATATGCAGTTAAAAAAAAAAAAATTAAAAAAAAAAAAAAAAAGCAGGAAATTAATAAAAACATTTATTGAATGAACGGAATTAAAACTCTCCACAAATTGAAACGCTGTTTGTGTTGTAGAATTAAACAATCGCAGCGTAGAATAAATCTATAAACATGCAGATTGTCAGCTACAGACCGACGCAAAAAGTAAAAAAAAAAAACACCCATAAAAAAAAAAATCAATAAAATTATAAATCAATAATTATTAATTAAAACCCGATTCTGATAATGATTACAATCTGATAACAACTGAATATCGAGAGAATTTTGTAAAATCGATGGCATAACTCCCAAATTATGTTCTATAATCTCCATTTCAACTTCTATTTTTAAAAATCACTGTGTGAGCGAGTTCCTCATGCGTTCCGAAACAGCTGAGCCTATCTTTTGCAAATTTCACACAAAGGTAATTTATATGTCTGGCAGTGTTCTTAGATAATATTAGTACAGAAATTCATCTGATAAACATCGAAAATCGACACTTCGATCTTAAAAAATAATCTTTATAGATAAAAAATAATTTTTACAGAGGAATATTTTACGTTACACCGGCAAAGAGAGATAATAAAATCTCAGTAAATATATTTTTCTTTTAAAAAAAAACAACATATTATCATCTGATATAATATAATTTGATGAACGACATTATTATTATTTTTTATTATTCTTGCGAATTAGTCCATCGAGCAAATACTTTCTCGTAATATATAATGTAAATCGTCTATATATATATATATAAAAGGCAAAATGTGTGTGTGTGTGTGTGTGCACTTTTTGTGCATGTCTGGTAAAGACTTTTTTGGGGGAGCGCTCGGTTGGGTCACTCCTTCAAACTTAAAACTTCTTAAAACTTTTTATATACTGTCTAAATCATAATATCTACGCGTTACAAACGGAGGACGGGTCTATCTTTAATTTGCCTGACTTTTATGCACTACTGTCGAGATTTTTTTCGATTGCTGCGTCTTCGTTTCGCTTTTCAGTATAAAAAAGCAAAACTGAATCCACACCATCAGTTCCCTGGCATTCGTGCCTGCTTGACCTTTTTGCCAACTGTTGTATCTGTTCCGGCAGATACTACAATCAGAGACCATTGTCCTTGTGGCAATGAGCTCCTGGTAAATGTAGAGGTAACCCTATATACTAAGAGAGTCTCTCATTACCAGCTTCCATTTCCCATCTCTTGGGAGTAAGTCACCTTTCCTCTTCCCCTCCCCCCTCCCCACATTAAAAAACGGCCTCATGTCTAATTTGCTCTCGTGGGGAAGCAAATAAATACACAGTTCCCTGGCATTCGTAGCCGGGACGTCCACAAAGCAAATCGATCAATCAATCAAATTTGATCAATGCGGCAAAAACCGTCATATCAGACAATTGCTTTTCAAATGGACACCCCCATTTTTTTATCTTGGGTAAACAAACGGCCAAAGTTGGGGGAAGAAAAACTGCCTCACAGCAAAACTTAACTGCCGAATATGTTTGACCTCATTATTATTAAATTCGTGCACCTGTCAACTTTATAAGCCTTAAATTAAAACCGTTTTCATTCCTCTCCCCTCATGGCCAAGCAGGTTAGATGTCACATTTTTTTTTCCTTTTCTTTTCCACCTACGCGTCAACGCTTTGGGTTCAAGCCTACCTTCCTACAAAAACTTTTTTTTCTTTTACACCTCAAAACACCAGGGTTTTTGTTTTTGATCTACCTCTAACACACACACCTCCAAACACCCAAGAAAATCACGCTGAAATCCAACTGTGCAATGAACCTACTTCGTCTCGACAAGGGACGCGGTCATCTAACCAGCTAATAACCCCAAGCCGATATCTCACAAGTAGGAATTTTGCTTGATCCGTGTTGGTTAATAGAAATTCTTGTGTACAGGGCGTTTGCTCAGTTGGTAGAGTGCTTGCTTCGCATGCAAGAGGCTCGGGTTTCGAATCCTGGGTTCGGATGTGTCTAACTGATGAGCCCAAATGAGAGCGAAACTTCCGGTTCATTGACTGTCATGGCTCTTGTGGGCTGCGACGTTGTTTGGCTGTGGAATTTATTATATATATATTACTATACAAAGCGACTGCTTGTTTTTGAATGGATCTTACGGTTTCTTTTGTGAACGGTTTTCTGTGGAAAATGCATAAAAAAGGTTTTGAATGTTTTTTCCTCCGGAAATGATATGGTGACTTTCCAGCGAAAGATCCTGATAATTATGTGTTTATTCCTGCCTTGTGCACAATACATTGTGTTTTTTTTTTTGTGTTTTTTTTTTAATTCAGCAATTAAAAATATGAATAAAGACTTACTCATTAGAACTTGAAATATCACTGTTGACTTACATACACACAAAAAACTGAGAGAGTCTTTATTTGAAGGAGTGTATCTTGCACACGTAGTAATTTAAACATTATATGATCCACGACTCAAACGTCAATAAAATTGGTTCATAACTTTGAATAATTTTACGGACAGACAATCAACAACGTCAAAAACAAAAAAGAAAAAGAAAGAAAAAAGAAAGCTTTGTTTTCTTTGGTCAAAATAAAAATTAGTAAGACAAATGTTAATTATTTGGGAGGAATGTTCCAATATTTTTGCCGGATTTTTAATCGTCTACATGGTTCATAAAAATATAAACATCTCGATTGTACACAAATGAAAATATATTTCAAAGTGCACGCAAATGTTTTTAATCGGTCTAAAGTGCATTGCTTTTTTTTAACTGAGTTTAGGAATCATCAATCAGTCATTAGTCAAACTTAAGTTTGAAATAACATTTCCATTATTAAATCTATGGAATGGACATATTTTTAGAACAGATCAATTTAGTTTTTGCATTTGATTTTCACTGAGTGCTCTGCTGCTAAAACCTTATGTCACACTAGACGAAAGTTAGTAAATACTAATATTTACCAACACTGAATAAGCAGGCATATGAATTATTTCGTGTATTCATATAAGATATAAGTGTTACATATAGGGGTTTCATTTAGAGAGAGTCTTAGGAAGAGATGCTTAGAAAGAGTCTTATTACAGTGAGGGATGTTGTAAGACTCAGAGAGAGAGAGAAGTTGTATAAGTTGTTGTACGAGAGACTTAGAGAGAGAGAAGTTGTATAAGAGAGAATCTTATATATTAAAAGTTCATTCCTTAATTGTGTTGAATGGAAGAAGAAGAAAACTCTTTGAGTGATGACATAGTGTTCAGACAGTTCGGACATTTTGTAGACATGATGATGTTGAGACGTGTATGTAAAGACATATAACACAAATATATAATACAATTGGACTTTACATTTTTTAAGAATCATAAGACACAAGACGAGCTTTACAAAAAACACTTGATGGTTTATTCTTCACACGGCCGTGATTCCATCATCAAGAATTCAAAGTTTCACATTTTTTCTTGAAGTGACGTCTCGCTTCCAGACGTCTGACTGTCCCTGAGTTTTCTCACTGACTGTTTTAACTAAAGCTTTTCTCTAT
>NC_136514.1:47220922-47288422 GCF_053919585.1 Euprymna scolopes | reverse complement strand
AGATTCCAACAACTTACTCATGACGCACAGTAGACTTATTGGCCTGTACTGAGAGAGGGATGAGCGATCACCTGAATTCTTAAATACAGGGCATACTGATGAAACTATTCTCCTTAAGACAACGTTTAAACAGTTTTGTAAGTATGGGCACTAGTTCTGGTTGAAGTTTTTTTGAGTACTATAATTGGAATACCGTCAGGGCCAGTTGCTTTACTGGAATCAAGGTTTTTGATTAGCTTGGCAACATCACGTACAGATATACGTATATCACATAGCGTGTTTTCTGATACAGGAGGAAATATTGGGGGTTGGCGGCCTTGGTCGCAAAGGGTAGAATTAGCTGCAAAGTTCTTGACAAAGAGTTTGGCTTTGTCTGATGCTGACGAGATTACCTCAGGTCCATTGATAATAGTTGGGATGGAGCACATGCTTCTGTTCAGGATTCTGTTTGCTATTTGCCAAAACTGGTGGGAACCAAGCCGCTGCTCAGCTACTTTGGACTTGACAGATTGAGCATACAACTCTCTAGCGTTCTTTATTACTTTCTTACAATTGTTCCTGGCAGTCCTGAAAGCGGCTTTAGTTTCCATACATCTATTACGTTGGAAGCAGTGGAAAAAGTGATTTCTGTGCGCAATGGCAGCAGCACATTCTGGAGAGAACCATGGCTGGCTGTTAGGTTTTTGCTGAAACTTTTTCGAGGGTATGAAACGGTCAATACCTACAATTAACCATTCCGTCAGGTCTAATACTATAGAGGACACATCCTTTTTAAACATGGAAGGCAGAGGTAGATCAGATATAAATGTACGGAAGCTATCCCAGTCAGCCTTAGTGTATCGATATACTGTACGATGGATAGGTACGTCTGGGGACATATTACATTTCATTTTTATCTTAACTGATACAACAGAATGGTCGGAAGATCCAAGAGGCGACAGAACAGAAACTGAACATAGTTCAGGGCAAGTTGTGAGAAAAAGGTTTAGAAGCTCGCATACTGGCCGTCATTGTCGGGCACACGGGTGGGTTCCTGAACAATCTGAGTGAGGTCATAGGCAATGGAGAAATCATGACAGAACCTCCCCTCATCATCGGTCTTGTTTGAGTGGGTCAACCATTCGACGTTGTGAACATTGAAGTCTCCACATACGTGAATGTTAGCTGAAGAATAAGCAGATAGGACTTGGTCAATTTTCTCAGATATGCTTTGATAGATACTAACTCCGCTGTTGTGGGGGCGATAGAGAGTAAATATAAATGCAGTAGTGTGAGCTAAAGCAACCCGGAAGCACATATAGGGTAAGTTAGGATCTTCCCTGGAGATGTCCCAACCACATGGAAAGCTATCTTTAATATAGGCACATATTCCATGCCCATGGCGATCTTGGGGGTCAGATTTAGAAGTTAAGTTAGAGTATCCTTTAATTGCGAACTCTTCTAGGGAAATAGCCTGTCCAATGCCATTATCTATATCTATATATATATATATTATATATATCTATATCTATATATTATATATATTATATCTATATATTATATCTATATCTATATATTATATATATATTATATCTATATATTATATCTATATATTATATATATATTATATCTATATATTATATATATATTATATCTATATCTATATATTATATATATATATTATATCTATATCTATATATTATATATATATTATATCTATATCTATATATTATATATATATTATATCTATATATTATATATATATTATATCTATATCTATATATTATATATATATATTATATCTATATATTATATATATATTATATCTATATCTATATATTATATATATATATTATATCTATATATTATATATATATTATATCTATATCTATATATTATATATATATTATATCTATATATTATATATATATTATATCTATATCTATATATTATATATATATTATATCTATATATTATATATATTATATCTATATCTATATATTATATATATTATATCTATATATTATATATATTATATCTATATATTATATATATATTATATCTATATCTATATATTATATATATATCTATATATTATATATATATTATATCTATATCTATATATTATATCTATATCTATATATTATATATATATTATATCTATATCTATATATTATATCTATATCTATATATTATATATATATTATATCTATATCTATATATTATATCTATATATATTATATATATATTATATCTATATATTATATCTATATTATATCTATATATTATATATATATTATATCTATATCTATATTTTATATATCTATATATTATATATATATTATATCTATATATTATATATATATTATATACCACCAATAGCAATGGCCAACGACTCTTTATCTGAGAGTCCATCTTTCAAACTCCTTGGCCTAACGTTCACAGGAAACATGAGTTGGAACAATTACATTGAAGGCATTGCCAGGGCCGCTGCAAGAAAGGTAGGCTCTCTCTACCGTGCTAGAAAACTACTAACACCCGAAAGTATCCTGTACCTCTATAAGGCCACCATTCGCCCATGTATGGAGTATTGCTGCCACATCTGGGCTGGTGCATCTGCTACTAGTCTCTCGCTCCTTGACAAGGTTCAAAAGAGAGTCGCAAATCTGATAGGCCCTGAACTGGCATCTAAGCTTCAGCCTCTGTCCCATCGACGAAATGTTGCATCCCTCTGCCTGTTCTACAAGTATTTTAGTGGTGAATGCTCTGATGAACTGCAATCACTTGTGCCCCCACGACGCGAGCACCCTCGACAAACCCGACAGGCTACTAGATCCCACCCCCACACTGTAGAGGTCCCTAGATGTAAAAGATCTTTTTACTCCAATAGTTTCTTCCCCAGAACCGCAAGACTCTGGAATTCCATTCCAGGTCCCTGCTTCCCCAACAGTACTGACGTGCAGAAGTTCAAGTGTAACGTGAACCGACACCTTGCTGCCCAAATCCCTACATAGTACCCCAGTAGTTGTTGCCCCTGATAGTAGCCCCCTACACCAAAGTGGCAATTTGCCTTGTTTGGGGTGAAAATGTAATAAAAAAAAAAAAAAAAAAAAAAAAAAAATCTATATCTATATATTATATATATATCTATATATATATATTATATATATATCTATATATATTATATATATATTATATCTATATCTATATATTATATCAATATCTATATATATATATATCTATATATATATTATATCTATATATATTATATATATATATTATATATATATTATATCTATTATATCTATATATATATATATCTATATATATATATTATATCTATATATATTATATATATATTATATATATATTATATCTATTATATCTATATATATATATCTATATATATATATTATATCTATATATATTATATATATATTATATATATATTATATCTATTATATCTATATATATTATATATATTATATCTATATTATATCTATATATATTATATATATTATATCTATATTATATCTATATATATTATATCCATATTATATCTATATATATTATATATATATTATATCCCTATTATATCTATATATATATATTATATCTATATATATTATATCTATATTATATCTATATCTATATTATATCTTATATCTATATTATATCTTATATCTATAGTATATCTTATATCTATAGTATATCTTATATCTATACCTATATTTATATATATATTATATCTATATATATTATATCTATCTATATATATATTATATCTATATCTATATATATATTATATCTATATCTATATATATATTATATCTATATCTATATATATATTATATCTATATCTATATATATTATATCTATATATATATTATATCTATATATATATTATATATATATATTATATCTATATATATATTATATCTATATATATATTATATATATTATATCTATATCTATCTATATATTATATCTATATCTATATATATTATATCTATATATTATATCTATATCTATATATATATTATATCTATATATTATATCTATATCTATCTATATATATATCGATATATATATTTTATCTATATCTGTATCTATCTATCTATATATATATATCTATATATATATTATCTATATCTATATATATATATCTATATATATATATATATATATATATTATATATAGACTTATATGTAATATAACAGACAATATATTAATATTTAAATGGGCTTTTCCGTAGCTACAGCAAAGGTAAATGTTTCTCACATGCCCGTTAAGAGAATTTTTCTTTTTTTCTTTCTCTTCAAAAATGCTCTATTGTCAAAAGTGTGTTTATTCATTAAGTCTGAAGAAATCCTGGTTTTGGAAAAATTTTCAAACGATATAATGTTTGAAATTGTTCGACTGGACATGGAAACAATTGTAACATGAAATGAAATACATTTTTGTTGCCATCAACACCATTTTTGAAGTCTTGATTTTGCTTTCACAATATATTATATATATATATATATATATATACATATATTATATATATATAATATATGGTCACAAACAGCTACCTCAACATCAAATACTGTTTTATTATTCTGTTAGTAATATAGAGTAGATATTTGATTGGCATGTTCTAACTGAATGGGGATCCACCAAAACCCAGTGTTAAAATCAGTCTGGAGAGATTCTCTTTCCTTGGCCGAGGACGGAGAGATTGACATGTGACAGCGGAACAGTTACTACACTGTGATCCGATCTCGGAAGCAGAGAAAAAAAAAACCACTACGGATTTCATAACCCAGGAAGAGAGAGGGGGAGAGAAGAGAAACAGAGAACGAGAGAGTTGAAAAACGTTCGATCAACGTTAGCACCAAACACCTCCCTCCTCCTCCAATATGGAGGCAAGTGGCAGATCGTCCTACAGTCAACTCACGTAATGACCTCGTTGCCCCAAGAAGTAGAATAAGGAAAGGACAGGATTTCGTCAATTCTATTTTTAGAATCAAGTGGCGAAACAAATAAAGAAAAAAATAATAATTCTCTTGTGTGCGAGAGTTTTGACCAAAAGTCCGACTGCGTAAAACGTGTTTCTGGATAACCAAAGCGATATGTCACATTTCCGAAGTTGGCAAAGACGAAAAAAAAAGATACCTGAACTAATCCCTCGATAAAGCTATTTTGGATAACCTAAAATGGATTCCGACAGGCATGTTAAAAAAAAAAAAAAAGGAAACAAATCAAAAATATCTGCGAAGCCATCGTTTGGAACTTATGTCTCGCACGCGGAACTGAAATGCGTCGCTCGGCGTTGAGAGACTGGATTTGGTGATTTCTTCCCTCACAAGAGAATTTATTTGGATTAACTGTAGCAATTGCAAATTGTCAAAAGAAAAGAATCGAACTGTAAGTGCAAAAAAAAAAAAAAAAAAAAAAAAACTTCACTTTCTTTCTCTGTCGAGCTGGAGATCGGACTTTTCCTCGTGTGGACCGGTTGCTGCCGTATACCTTTTGTCTTTTTGTTATAGGATTCTCTTTCAGTTAGTATGTTAAGAATATTCCCCAATTCCATTAGCTTTGAATATATTTGTTTTTGTTAAATCTTTCTTTCCCCTTATCATTAATAATTAATCTTTCTTTCCCCTTATCATTAATAATTAATAAATTTAGTTTTACATGATTTGAAAGTGTTTGTTTCGTTATCTCTTGCAAATCTTATTGTGTTCGATTTTTGTGTTTATTTTGCATCCGCTTGTCTCACAGAAAATAATTGTTGTTTTATTTGCTTCAAACCTTTTTTGTATAAAAAAGGAAAATTGAACCCAATCCGAGACCTATGAACATACCCCTAATGCAGAAGATTTGTCTGCCTATGATAAGCATTTACTATCCATAAATGCTCATCCATACCCCTGTGTTTGCATTTTATTGCATTTTATTGTTATATTTAAGTATTGCCCCAGCCCATATGTAACATTATATAATATATATATATATATATATATATATATATATATATATATATATATATATATATATATATATATATATATTATACTAGCGGGGGGCACCCGGCGTTGCCCAGGTGTTTAGAGGTGTGTGCTCGGGTGTTCGGACGGGGGCGGGAGTGTGCTTGGGTAATCAAAATATAAGAATAAGCAAAGTAAATATTTTTAAATATTGAATGTTAAATTATTAAACATTTTATATAAAAAAAATGTTAAAAATTAAAAAAATCGAAAACCAATACCAAAAAAACTAACGTAAGGCAAACGAACTATGTTAAATGTAAAAATCGGAAAAACAAAAACAAAAGAAAACGCGAATGTGATGGAAAAAGAAACCAGAAAAACGAACGTTAAAACTTCTTTAAAAAAATCTGAAAAAAAAAAAAACAAACAAAAAAACATAGAACGTTAAAAATGGCTTAAATAACCCTGTTTCCATATAAAACCTTTAAAAATTGAAAAAAAGAAAACATCTCACACCACAATTAAAACCCACAACCTTTAGATAATGCGGCAGCGCTTCTTTAATGAACTGAGCTAAGAAGACGTTAACAAAATTAGGTCGTTGTTTTTAAGATTTAGACTAAATCATGTTCCGACGTCATTTGCGCAAGCGTAGAAGCGAATTTGTCATGAGAGGACGGTTTCTGTAGAAAACTGATGATGGGTGAAGGAATTAATGTTTTTGGCCAATTTTTCGATATTTGCCATCTGAAGGATCGAGCTTCAAAATGATACCAATCTCGTGAAAATCCGTGACCCGTGTCGAAAGTTTTTGTGAGACATACAAACACACATACAAACATACATACATACATACATTTTCGCTTTTATATACATAGACTAGCGGGGAGGGGTACCCGGCATTGCCCGAGTGTTTGGAGGTGTGTGTGGCTGTTAATGAAAACCTAAGAATAAGCGAAGTAAAAAAAGAAAACGGAAAAACGAACGTTAAAACTTACCAGGGCGGTGGGGGTGGGGGGGGGTAATCAAAACATCGAGAAAAAAAAAACATTAAAAAAAACAACGTAAGGCAAACGGACGATGTTAAATGTAAAAATCGAAAAAACAAAAACAAAAAAGAAAACAGAAAAACTACCCCCCCCCCAAAAAAAAAATGTGAAAAATGGCTTAAATAAGCCTGTTTCGATAATAACATTTAAAAAATCGGTTTTAGCGAACACACAAACTTTCTATATTCTATATATATATTTTCTATATATAGGTTATATATATATATATATATATATATATATTATATATATATATATATATATATATATATATATATATATATATACTCATCCATCGAATTCCAAACATGATTTTCAAACAATTTGCCCAGAATGCATGCAAATGATGAGTTTATGCCGATGAAAGTTTTCTGTAGAACCATACCCAGTTTTTGAACAATCAGTGCACATAATTTTCACAGACAGATTAGACCTAAGATTTTAATCAATTTCTTTCTTTCTCCTAGATGCATGTCTTAATGAAGTCTGAGAGTGCATCCCTTTCTCCCAGTGATTTTAAATGCACTCCCAGATACTACCTTTTAAATTTCTACGTCCACACTACATACAGCGCCTAATATTCCCACATGATGGCTCATCTCGTACTGACCAGACTCATAGTTGCTTAACTTTGGTGATAACGAGCAATACACTTATTGCTTATACCCATCTTGGAATAGATAATCTGCTAGTATATATTAAATCCTATTTTGGTCCAACTTTGAAAATCCAGTGAACATTGTTTTTTTGTTTTTTTTATATATATAATTATAATCAATGTACACAACTTTTAGGTCAACCTTCATCGCAGAACTAATTTTTTTTCACATAACTTTTTTATTGGAGCAAACTTAAAATTGAAATCAAACAGGAAGTCAATCTATGTCAAGGCAAGTGTGCATGTTCATTGATATTGATGGCAAGAAGTTCAAGGATGGAATACTGTTGCCATATCTGGACAGGAGCTGCTAAAAACAGCTTATCCTGCCTTGACAGAGTACAAAATAGACTTTGTGGCTTAGTGGGGGGGTGCCCTTTTTTCTACCCTGCAACCTCTCTCCCACAGAAGGGACGTTGCGAGCCTATCCTTGTTTTATAGTTATTTCCATGGCAGGTGCTCGTCTGAACTCCAATCTCTGGTCCCTCCTCGCCAATCTTTCATGAAAAACACCCGTCTAGCTGAATCCACTGTGAAAAATTTTTCCCACTCTTTATCTGTGCCTAAATCAAAACATGGATTCCATGAACAAAGCTTCTTTCTTAGAATTGCACGCCTGTGGAACTCTGTTCCGTCTGTCTGCTTCCCACCGGACTACAACTTGGATGTCTTCAAGTCCAACGTTAACAAATTCCTAATGAACCACCCCCCTTAAGTAAACACTTCATCAAATCTCCACACTAACGTACTGTACTTGCAATAACCCTTATCCCTGAGTGGCTTCCGGGCCTTGATAAGTGGTGACCTCCGTGTAAAAAAAAAAAAAAAAAGTTAAATGTTAAGAATCGTTTTGCTAGATTTATTAATGCTTTTTAATGTGTCAGGCTTTATTGCACTTTGATAAAATGACGGTAAACCGATGACTACGTTTCGAAAAAAAGGGCAGAATAATCCAAATACAAATGGTTTGTCTGTTCCTATTTACAATGCCTCCCCACGGGACAGAGTTAGACAACAGGGTCGTTTTTTAATGTGGGGAAAAGGAACAAAAACTAAAAATTGTCTCAGTCGTGAAGGATTTCTCCTCCAAGAGAGAAGAAATTGAAGTGTAGCATCTGAAGAACAGATACTACACTTTGATGTTATTACAAAGGCTATGACAAGAGAATATTCTTTTCATTATTTTGACTCTCGAGTATATATCAGTTAATATCTTATATGTTTTTAGATAAAGTGATGTGGTTCTCAATTAATTAACTGTGTCTGACTGTGTCAGATATATACTCGAAAGTCAAAACAACGAAAACAATATTCTCTTGTCATAGCCTTATGTATTATGCCTTTTCAGCCATCTTTATTTAATCATGGACAATATCAATTAATTAACTGTGTCAGATATATACTCGAGAGTCAAAACAACGAAAACAATATTCTCTTGTCATAACCCTAGTTATTACCTCTACTATGGTGGTTATATATTCGATCAAATTTTTCACTATCCTTGTATACAGCCTAGCGTTCACATTGCTTGACCAGCCATTAGTCTTTAAACTCAATCAAAATATCAAACGTAGAACTGATTTAATTTGGAGATATCTAGGTCAAAGGTCAAGGTCAATCTTTAGACGATCACTTCTATTTTGTTCACTGTAAAGACTCTCTAGTTGGCCCATATTGTAACCAATGAAGTGCTGTATCTTATATGACCTTAACCTTTGACCTTGAAAAGTTTGGTCATGGTTGAAATTTTAATAGAATTTCAACTTGTTTTTTTTTTTTTTTCCACATTTTATGTATTGATCCGATGCTCTTCAGCAAGAGTCATCATCGTGGAAGATTTAATCCTGAGCAGAGAGTTTTTGAGTTATCAACGCGTTTCTATGGCATAAGTTCAAGAATGCTTTGCACAATATTGAGTAATAAGACCCAGATAAGACTTTAATTTGTTGTCATGGGGACGTATACAGCCTCACCATTGACGTATGTTCTCTCACACTCAATAAATCAATTGAAGCAGCTCGTTCTTTAGTTGTAAACGTTTCTGTGGTGTAACTTTAGAAGCCTCTATTATTATATACATACAGGGTGGAACAATAAAATTGTTGTCCTAGAAAAGATGACATGATTCCATTTCTGTTTGCTGAAAACCGGTTTACTTTTTTTTGTTGCAGACTATCTATTAGTTGGCCAGTTGTGTACAAATCCCAAGAGCTATAGCAGCCTTCTATCATGTCTGAAAGTGACACAATGTTTAACGAGCCAGCACCCTCAAAATACAAATCTGGACTGTTCAGTGTTTGAGGGCACAGCTCAATGAGGTTTCCGGCCACGGTTATGGTCTTTGGTGTGGTTTCAAATAAGGGGCACATCATGTCACATCACATCTTCAAGTTGGCTTGAAAGTCAATACCAAAGTGTATCTGCTGTGCTAAAGAGTGTGGTGATCCCTTGGTGCAATCAGGTGGCAGCTGGCAGACTGAGTGTGGCAGCAGGACTCAGCACCAGCCCACAAGTTCAAAGAGACCCAGGCTTGGCTTCAGGAGTGCTACGGCTTTATACCCTTCTCTCACTGTTACCTCCCCCCTCCCGACCTGAATCTGCTAGACTACTTTGTTTGGTCATAAGTTGAGAACATCACTAACATGACCTCCTACAACACTGCCATCTGCCAAGTATTCGCCAAGCTCCAATCAGCACTTGTGGAAAAGGCATGCTTCCAGTTCCGGACCCGTATTGAGGTGGTGATTGAAGCTGAAGGCAGCTACATTGAATAGATGTCAGCTCTATTACATAAGTTACCTGAATTGATTTTTTCAATAAAAGTTTTAAAATAAAGCTGTAGTCTTTAGGGAGATACTTTTATTGTTCCACCCTGTAAGTTCTAAATGGAATTGAAATTCACCCCCCCCCCAACCTCCAGGGTTTAATTTTGGGTCCTCAGTGGGTAAATGTTCAATCCATTTATAGTTTGAACTTTTTGTTTTTATTTACTGAATTAAACGGCCATTATGAGTATCAAAAAAAAAAAAAAAATTCATATAACGAATACGGATTCACATCCATCATCATAAATGGAGAAGAAAGGCCGCAGTGTGTTATTTGTAGAAAATTTTTGACAAATGATTCTATGAAACCAGCAAAGATGAAACAATATTTACAACAGACAGAAAGAAGCCACTTGAGAGACGAGAAAGTAATGTCCTCTTGAAATTCAAAATAATAACCCATGTTCAATACCAATGTGACATATAAAAAAGATCAAACACATGTAGGCTCCATCCTGACTGTAAGTGAGCTGATCATATCTTTAATCTCTGTCAAGGTCTCAGACATTGTTGATGCTTTAAGCTATAGGTTCTCAATAGAGGTGAAATTCATTGCCACGGATGAAGTTTGAGTTCTCAGGGGGTTATTTTTAACCCATTTATAGTTTTAACTTTTTCTTGTTTTTATTTACAGAATTCGGAGACCATCATAAGTTTAAAAAAAAAGAAAATACGATCATTCATATACTGAGTATGGATTGACATCCAACATCATAAATGGAGAAGAAAGTTCCCGGTGTGTTATTTGTAGAAAAGTTTTGATAAATGATTCTATGAAACCAGCAAAGATGAAGCAATATTCGCAAAATGGTCATCCTCATCACAAAGACAAGAACAAAAATTTTTTTTGAATACCATGGGAATGCTCTCAAAAAGATGAAGCTCAATCAACAGAAAATTTTAGAGAAGAGAACTTAAAAGTTACCGAAGGTAGCACTTAAAATAGCAAAGCAGTGCACTTTTCGAGACAGACAATCTTGGCAAGGACGGGAAATGGGTGGGGTATGACATCCTTACAAATGGTGAAAGGGGTCCATGGGCCAAGCAAGGTTGAAAACCCTTATGAAAAAAAAAAAAAACTCTGTGTGTGTGTGTGTGTGTGTGTGTGTGTGTGTGTGTGTGTGTGTGTGTGTGTGTGTGTAGGTGAGTTGTTTCCTATGAACTCGAAAACGGCTGGGCTGACTTTTATGAAATTTCACAAGGTACTTTATGTGCCTGGCAGTGTTCTTGGATAGGTGTTGTATCAGAAGATCTTTGATAAGTATAGATAATGGAAATAACTTGATGAAAGAAAGAACAGGCGATTTTGACCAAAGTAAACACCTTACACAGCCCAACACCACAAGTGTATTTGAGAAGTTTTATTACGATACAAGCCGAAAAGTTGTGAAAATATTACTAAAGATGAGAGCAATAGTCAAAATAATATAAATTATTAATCCTCATCTCAAGAATTCATAAAAATAATAACTATACTTCGTTAATGTTTTGTTAATTCAACAAATGTTTTGAATTTAATGATAGAAGTAGTTCTACAAAGGAATATTGTTTGATTTTGTGAATACAAGCACCACTGCTCAGGCAAATTGATTTTTTTTTAACGTAAAAGGTGTGAGTTCCATTATAGAAACGTTTATTTAATTTGAATAAAATAAAATACGCATCAAGTGCGCTTGAAAGCCAAATCACAACGTAATATTAAGGAAAATGAACAATATTTTACTTGTTTGAAATTTATCACATAAATATATTTTGGAGCTAAACACCATCCTCAGTATGTTGTTTTCTTTCTTTCTTTTTTTTCTCTTCTTCTTTCTTGCCATGCTGTAAAGTTGGAGAAAGAAAAGTCTGTAAAGATCCGTGCGTTGTATTTTGAAATGTTGGAACAGTGCGTAGGCAACGCGAGAATAACGTCATGGGTGTAAGCTCCATATAGAAACGTTGATTTAATCTGAATAAAATAAAATACATATCAAGTGCGCTTGAAAGCCAAATCACAACGTAATATTAAGGATAATACAACCGCTGAAAACAATGAGCGAATCTTTATAAACAGACTTTTTTTTCTCCAACCTTAGAACATGGCAAGAAAGAATAAGAGAAAAAAAAGAAAGCAAACAACATACTGAAGATGGAGTTTAGCTCTGAAATATATTTATTATAAATTTCAAGCAAGTAAAATATTTGTTTATTTTCCTTAATATTACGTTGTGATTTGGCTTTCAAGCGCACTTGATGCATATTTTATTTTATATTGATTTTTCTTTTTACTTAAAAGTCACCACTTATCAAGGCCAAGATGCCACTCAAGATGATGCAATATTTTTGACTCATAATGGAGGTACCTATTTACAATGCCTCTCCACGGGACAGAGTTAGACACCAGGATCGTTTTTTAATGTGGAGAAAAGGTACAAAAATGAAAATTGTCTCAGTCATGAAGGATTTCTCCTCCACTGAAAGAGAACGAGAAATGGAAGTGCCGCATCTGAAGAACAGATACTACACTTTGATCTTGGCCAAAAGACTCATAATGGAGGTATGCTCCTTCAGAGTTGGGAGATTGTATTTATAAACGCTGCTGCTAGGAACCGACAAATCAAATTAATTCACGTTCTGCTGTCAACCAATCAGAAACCAGAATTGCTTCATAAAAATTAAACCTTGCATCTTTTGCTCTTTGGCTGCAAAATTATAAAGTCCGGAACCTGTACAGAACAGCTGTCTGCTGAGAATTAGTCATCTCCAGGACTTGTAAAGAATAACTACTCATCGGAAACTCTTTTTAAACTAAACATGGCTTCCAACTCAAGAGATGTGTTAGGTAGTTGTTAGACAACTCAATAATGGTGGAACTTGAGTAGGGCTTAGTTATTTAAGAGAACTGGTCAACAAAAAATTTATTTACATTCGACTTTAAAATGGCCGAGTTATAGTCAGCTGGGAAGCAGCTCCATGATACCTTGTACTCACAGACGGATGATTCTAGGAAAGAAACTCTGCTCATGGAATTTATGTTTAGTTTTAGGCACAGATAGACTGTAAGGGAAATTCTTGGTGGTTTTTATAGCTAAATGAGTATTTGTTGCAAACATTTCAGAAGGGAGAACCGTGGATTGGAGTTCAGTCGAGCACCTACCATGAAAGTAATGAAAGAGCAGAGATAGATTTGCAACATCTCTTCTGTGAGAAAAAGGAAGTAGGGAGCCAACAAAGGTCCTTGCCCACTAAATTCCTGAGATAGTTTTGTATCCTAACAAGCAGAGAAAAGGGTACTCTTAGGACCTCCTGCCTAGATGTGGCAGCAGTAATCCATCTTGGGTCGTATTTCACTTTTGTACAGGTAGAGGCTTGCGTCAGGAGTGAGATACTTTCTAGAGTGGTAGAAAGATCTCACCTTTTTACAGTGATTCTCGCAACGAATCTGATGTAGGTTTTCTATTTCCGGTCAGGAGTAAAGATCAGACTCAGAAGCTTGTTAAAGCAGGATACTTCCTCAAGACGAGGACTCTTCATTTCAATTGGTCATAGTTAAAAAAAATAAATTGTGCTGTTATGCTTTATAATTTATAAGTGCTGGGATGATTAATCGAAATTGGGAATCAAAAAAAATCGGAGCTTTTTGGGGTATCGGAATCGGATGAAATGGAACCTATTTTCCGATGCCGAAACCGATTCCTTAAATTACCTTCTTTTATTTGATTTTGGTTTAAGAAACATCTTCCACTGCTTGCAGTAAGAAAAAAATAATAGATATTTATTGATTTAAACTTCCAGTAAGACTAAAATCTCACGACCACCCCATCACAAGTGTGTTTTTATGTTTGAGAAAATATAGGGACATTTAAGATTTGTTTTTACAGTAATCGGGACAAAATAACACTTTTATAGTTAAATATTTAGAGATTTATAAAGAATCGGAATCGGGAATTTAGTACAGAATTAGTAATTGTATCAGAATCGGGGAAAATATTGAAATCGTCCCATCACTACTAACTAGCCTGGATGCCTGGCATTGCCCGTGTGTGTCGAGGTGTGTGTAAGAGGGTTGGTAGAGCAACCAAAACCCTAAAAAAAAAAAAAAAAAATAAATAAAAGAAATTAATAAATGAAAAAAAAAAATAAATAAACAAAAAAATAAATAAATAAAAATAAATAAAAAATAAATAAAAAATAAATAAATAAAAAATAAATAAATAAATAAATTATAACAACTCAAAATAGCAGCGAGTACCTAAGCAAAAAAAAAAAAAAAAAAAAAAATTAAGAGTAGTAGTAGGCAGGTTTGAACCTGTAACGCACAGGAGGAGAGGAAGGTGAAAAAAAAGAAAAAAGCAAATGGTCTTATAAATAAAAAAAACTTTATAATCGGGCAAACGAATTATGTATACCAGTGTTCCGTAAACTCTCCTCTACATGGAGCGAGTGTCAGAGGCATAGTTCCACCTTAGTAATGTGACATTGATGTCCAGATACTAACAAAACTTTTGCTAAAAAATAAAATAAAGACGAATTAGTTGATGTGGAAGATCTCATCATCTTTATACCTCCTGTACATGCCTCTTATCTCCTTCTAGATGAACATAAAGCTTTCTGTCAAGACATGGAAGAAAACCTGAACTCACAGGCAACGGCTGTTAGTGAAGAATCTGATGACAATAATAATGATCACAACACATTCATGGATTATGTTGATACCAATATCAGCATAGAATGACTGAGAAGCAATGTAAGTGCAGTAAAACTTTGTTTTGTTTCTTTAATTTTATTAAACTTTATTATCATTGTTTACAGGCAGCAATATCACTTGTGACACCTCGCAATTATTTTAATCCGCCTTGTGATACCGTACAATTATTTTAATCTGCATGTGACAACGTGACATTATTTTAATCTGTCCTGTAACATCATGGCATTATCTAAATCCACTTTGTAACACTGCGCAATTATTTTAATCTGCCTTATGACATCGTGCAGTTATTTGAATCCATCTTATGACATTGTGAATTTGCATTGTGACTGTGTTATTACTTTACTCTGTCTTGTGACAATGTGCCATTATTTTAATTAGTCTTGTGACAGAGTACAATTATTTTAATTCGCCTTTTCACAGTATGCAATTAATGTTAATTGCTCTTGTGAAAACGTGTAATTATTTTAATCCAAGCTGTGGCATTGTGCCATTATTTTAATCTGCCTTGTGACATGATGAAATTATCTTAATTTGAATTGTGACAGTGTGCCATTACTTTACTCTGGCTTGTGACAATGTGGCATTATTTTAATCCGTCTTGTGACATAGTGCAATTATTTTAATTGCTCTTGTTACAATGTGCCATTATTTTAATCCACATTATGACAGTGTGCAATTATTTTAATCTGCCTTTTGGTAGCATGCCATTATTTTCCATGGCACATAAACACGTTGCGGATTATTTTACGCCAAATTATCTAAATGAGGTAAAGTTACACATTTTGGGGGGTATTAAATTGAATAAATGGAAACAGCTTGTATCGAATTGCTTAGAAGCAAAAAATATAAATCTGTTCTGAAATATAATAATGTGAATGTAAATAAACAATGTTTAATGATTTAGTTATGCTTATTATTTAATCTATATTAATAAAACAGTACATGTATGAAAGTGTGTGAAAATATTCAACCGATAAACTCTTAAACTACTGGTCACATAACATCGAACTTAACAGGAAGTGGTAGTCATACATCAAGTATTGTTTATAACAATTAAAATCTTTGTTTGGATGGATAGAATAACACATACAGAAATATGTTGGCAAGTTCAAATGCAAAACATATTCTATTGCTTTTGCGCATGTGCAAATTCATTCATTGCATTAAGTGGTTTAATTTTAAATCATCCTTATCTAAAGCTCAAATGGTAGGGAATGCAGTTTGTCATCTTTTTTAACTTTTGAAATCAGTACTATATATTAGATACAATATAATATTCAATAGAGAATAAGTAATGCCCCTGATCTACTTCCAATTGTCTGATCTAGCTGAAATTTTGCATGTGCAATGATTTGTATCTCTACGGGTTATGTGACAAATTACAGCTCTGAACTAATTGTGGTTTCTGTTTTACAGGTGTTTGAACTGAGTCAGGTGTGAAATGGAGCCTGTTGAATGTCAAGCAGTGATCCGGTTTTTGTATTTGAAAGGACGCACACCACAGGAGACTTTTGATGAAATGAAAGAAACTTATGGTGATAATGCCCCATCATATGACATTGTAAAACGCTGGCATCGTGAATTCAAACATGGCTGGAAGTCTGTGAAAACAGCTCCCAGACCTGGTCGCCTATCTTCTGCCATTGATTAGGCATCTGTCCGTCAAGTTGAGGTTGCCATTTTGGAAGATCGGCGCATTACTATTTGCCAAATAGCCCAAGATGTCAAGATTAGTACAGGGTCTGTGGAAACTATCATTCATGACATTTGCATATGCATAAGGTGTCTGCCAGATGGATTCCCAGGTTGCTCACACCATTCCAGAAGCAAGAACGCGTCAAGTGCTCGAGGATGAATTTGGAGATGTGCCAAGAAGATGAGTCAAAATTTTTCAAAAGACTGATTACACAGGATGAAACCTGGCTCCATCACTATGATCCAGAGACCAAAGCCCAGTCAATGCAGTGGAAGCACTTGGACTCACCACCTCCAAAGAAGACAAGGGTGCAGCCCTCCACTGGCAAGGTCATGCTCACAGTCTTCTGGGACCAGGACGGAGTAGTGATGACAGATTTCCTGGCAAAGTGTACCACAATTACAGGAGCCTATTATACTTCACTTTTGAGGAAATTAAGGGAAGCTGCTATCAAAATCAAGAGGCGGGGCAAGATCAGCAAAGGTACCCTCCTCTTGCAGGACAACACTCCGGTCCACAACTCGCATGTCACCAGATCAGAAGCACGGGGTGTGGTTATGAAATCGGCCCCATCCTCCCTACTCTCCTGACGTTGCACCCTCTGACTTTCACCTCTTCCCAGCCATGAAGTTGTTTTTGAAAGGAAAGCGTTTGCCAGATGATGCAACCTTGATTTCTGAAGTCACGTCATGGTTGGAGGACGGACCTGGGGTGTTCTACAAAAACGGTCTCCAGAGCTGCATCAAACGATGGGAGAAATGCATAACTCTGGGTAGTTCCTATGTAGAGAAAGACTAATAACTGTGCCAAGTTTCGTTGCTCTACTGTTATGGGAAGTGGGTCGGGGGCATTACTTATTGCACACCCCTTGTAATATATTTTAGAACCGGGCAAGGACAGGCACTCATCACCGCTAGTAATATATATATATATATATATATATATATATATATATATATATGTATGTATATATATATATATATACATATACAGAGAGAGAGAGAGAGAGAGAGAGAGAGAGAGAGAGAGAGAGAGAGAGAGATTCTAGTTTATATGTTCAAATTTCATTTGAAAGGATCAATTTTCAAATAAAAATTAAAAATTTATTGCTTGAATCAAAGAATACTATGTTTAAGTTAATGTCCTTAACCCATGAGTTTTCAATGTAAGCACATCTCCTCAGAGGAAAATTTCTAGCAAATTCTAATTTTGGTTAACAATTTTGGTTAACAATAATAACAATCAAGCCTTTATGTGCTTTAGACTTAACATGTAACATAACATTAGCTACTTTTACTTTCTCTACCGCTCTCCCTCGACCCAGGACTGTACCCTAATAAACAAAGTCTCTGACAGCATAGATACAGCACTTTCCCTCGACACTAGCGCACAAGTTCATGTATTTGGTGACTTCAATGTCCACCACAGCAACTGGCTTGGATTTTCTACTTACACAGACGCAGCTGGTATCACAACACATAACTTCTCTATATATCATTCCCTATCACAGATGATTACGTTTCCAATCTGTTTCCCAGACCAGCAAGAACAACATTCATCGCTTCTAGACCTGTTTCTGACCACAGTTTCTGATGACTGTAACGAATGCCCACAACCCTCTTGGGAACGCCGATCATGCAGTGATAATGGTTGAAATCGCCCTAAACTCTAGAGCCAAAACTGAAGAGCCACTGCTCAAAACAACGAGATATTATAAAAAGGCTGACTAGGAAGCCATCAGGATGCTCCATGGCAAAATATCTTTTCACTTCCTGCTGAACATTGCGCAAATGAGACCACTGAATGGTTCAAAGCGGCAATTGAAGCACATGTTCCCACGCGCAAATTCTATAGCAAACCCCACTCTCCCCAATGGTTCACTTCTACTTGTGCAGCTGCAATAGCGCAAAGGCAGCATGCATACCGCAGATTTAACCGACATAAGTCCAGTTCAAACAGACAGAAGTACATAGAAGCCAGAAATAACTGTAAGAAAGAAATAGCAACAGCTAAGAGGGAATTTACTGAAACCACCCAAAAATGCATCGAAGCACAGAAATTAGGAACCCGAGACTTCTGGAAAATCTACAACAGTGTAGTAAATAATGGGCAATCAACAATTCCCCCGCTATCCAACAATCATGAGGTTGTTTGCTCAGCAACTGAGAAAGCTAACTTGCTTGCCAGACGGTTTGCCTCCAACTCCACACTGGACTCTGCTAACCACCCCCTCCCTGACTTTCCTTTGCAGACAGACGCCACACTAGATGATCTGAAAATCACCCCTGCTCAGGTGCATGCTATCATAAGAAATCTTGACACTGCAAAAGCATGTGGACTTGATCTCATCCCGGCTGTGCTATTAAAAAAGTGCGCCGCCGAAGTAGCTCCAATTCTCTCCAAACTTTACCACAAATACCTTAATGAATCTTGCTTTACTGCCTGCTGGAAAACTATTCTGTAGTGCCAGTTTTCAAGAATACTGGTGAAAGAACCTGACCCAGCAAATTATCGCCCCATTAGCCTCCTCCCACTTTTCGCCAAAATATTTGAGACCATAATTAAACAAGCTCTAGTCCATCACCTTACAGATGCTAAACTTCTGACTGACCAACAATATGGATTTAGGCAAGCCCGTTCCACAGCAGACATCCTAACTGTAATCTCAGAACATATATACCAGTCACTGGACAAAACGGGGGAGGGCAGAGCGGTAGCTCTAGGTATATCTAAGGCTTTTGACAGGGTATGGCATGAGGGTCTTCTCAAGAAAATCAGATCATATGGCATCACTGGAAGAATACATAACATAATTAGATCCTTCTTGGATAAGAGAAAAATCCAGGTTGTCCTTGACGGTTGTACATCTAAACAATATGAAATAAATGCGAGAGTGCCTCAGGGGTCTATCCTTGGACCTCTGCTATTCTTAATATTCAAAAATGACCTCCCTGACAAAATTGTCTGTGAGATGGGTATGTATGCTGACGACACCACACTCTATAACAGACACGACAGGAAAACAAATGAACACATATCTAAAGAAATGGCAGAAACACTAGAGGATGACCTCTGGTCCGTAGTGGAATGGGGGACAAAAATGGATGGTCACCTTCATTGCTGCCAGGACTAAACTTGTTTCCTTCAATAATTACAAGAACCCTTCCCTACCGCCAATAGCAGTGGCCAATGACTCTTTATCTGAAAGTACATCTTTTAAACTCCTTGGCCTGACGTTCACAGGAAACATGAGTTGGAACAATTACATTGAGGACATTGCCAGGGCCGCTGCAAAGAAGGTGGGTGTTCTCTACCGTGCTAGAAAGCTACTAATGCCTGAAAGTATCCTATACTTCTATAAGGCCACCATTCGCCCATGTATGGAGTATTGTTGTCATATTTGGGCTGGTGCATCTGCCACTAGTCTCTCGCTCCTAGACAAGGTTCAAAAGAGAGTCACCAATCTGATAGGTCCTGAACTGTCAGCTAAACTTCAGCCTCTGTCACATCGACGAAATGTTGCATCCCTCTGCCTGTTCTACAACTGCAAGCGAACTGTGCCCCCACAACGTAAATACCCCCGACAAACCTGACATGCAGCTAAATCCCACCCCTTCACAGTAGAGATCCCCAGATGCAAGAGAGCCTTCTACTCCAGGAGTTTCTTCCCCAGAACAGCTAGACTTTGGAATTCCCTTCCGGGTCCCTGCTTCCCTGACTGCACTGACATGCAGAAGTTCAAGTGCAACGTGAACTGACATCTTGCTGCCCAAATCCTTACATAGTACTCCAGTAGTTGTTTCCCCTGATAGAAGCCCCCTACAACAAAGTGGCAATGTGCCTTGTTTGGGGTGAAAATGTAATAAAATAAAAAAAATAAAATAAAAAAAATTTTGCCAAGTAGCACATACAAAGAAAAAATAGTAAAAGTGAAATGTCTTTAAGGGAATGGATGCGGAATGTAAAGAAAGGATATGAAGAATTGTATCCGCATGCAAAATTAATCCTTGAAAAAATTTTAAGATCCATAATGAGTGAAGGTTGGTCAAGTGTGAGTAAAAACCGAGAGCTTCTGGTAATATCCATATTTAAAGCAGGCAGCAACTTTTGCGAAAATTAATCCGTTTCGATAATAGTAGTTTCTGAGGATAGCGGTAAGTTCGTTTGTTTCAAGTTTTTAAATTCAAATGATCAAGCTGAAGTTCAAAATAGCCAAAGGCAATAATAAAATGTAAAGTAAAATAAAATAAAATAATAAAAATATATATATATATATATATATATGGTTGTCTTCAAGTCTAAAGTAAATAAGTTCTTGATGAGCCGTTCCATATAAGTTATCAAATTTACCAAATTTTCATTACTAATGATTACTATATTGTCCAATTTCTACTGTACACTCTTTAACCCTTATCCTTGAGTGGCCTCTGGGCCTTGATGTGGTGATGCCTATGTAAAAAAAAAAAAAAAATTATATATATATATATATATATATATATATCTATATATATACTAGAAAAGTACCTGTCGTTGACTGGGTTCAAAAACAGCCTATAGAAAATGGACTCTGATTTATTAAAGTATGATAGGTTATGAAAAGAAAGGAAGGGTTGTAAACAGATAGCTTCGAATTCGGGGGTATCAAAACCAAAGCAAAATATGATGAAAGTAAAAATAAAATAGATAAACCCCATAATTTATTATACCATACCTGTTCACACTGAAACACTTATCACAATATTCTGTGGATCTATATTAAAAAACCTTGTTAAACTTTGTGACATATTTCCATTCTATGGAGGTCAGGCGGAACGAACACCCCATAATTTTATTATACCATATTTCTTCAAGCTGAAACATAATTATCAAAGTATACTTACGCAGATAGATATGAAAAGTCTTTAAGGTTTGTTCCTATTTCCATTCTATGGAGGTCAGGCGCGCACGCAGACCCCACAATTTTATTATACCATCCCTATTTAAGTTAAAACATACTTATCAAAATATTCTTATGTAAATCTATATCAAAAACACTTGTAAACGTTTTTTTTAATTTTTAATTTTTTATTTCCATACTTTGTGGACCAGGCGCGTACGCAGACCCCACAATTTTAATTAATCATCATTATGCCAGATCAAACATACCTATTCCTGTATCTCGATACATCTTCAATCATTATATGCGATCAGTTTTCTATAATAGTCAACCATATAGGAGCCTATTCGTGACCAGACACACACACACAAACGTTCAGCTTTATATTATAGATATATAATTCAATAAGGCCAAATGTATTGAAAAAAAAAACAATATTTATTTAACATGGTACATACGTAGACATTTTATTCATAAAATCAAACATGTTTATATAATTTTTTAAATAAGGTATATAAATATAACTTTGTAATACAATTATATAAACATGTTTACATAATTTTATAAATAAGGTATATAAATATAATTTTGTAAATAAAATTATATAAACATGCTTACATAATTTTATAAATAAGGTATATAAATATAATTTTGTAATAAAACTATATAAACATGTTTACATAATTTTATAAATAAGGTATATAAATATAATTTTGTAAATAAAATTATATAAACATGTTATATAATTTTATAAATAAGGTATATAAATATAATTTTGTAATAAAACTATATAAACATGTTTACATAATTTTATAAATAAGGTATATAAATATAATTTTGTAATAAAACTATATAAACATGTTTATATAATTTTATAAATAAGGTATATAAATATAATTTTGTAAATAAAATTATATAAACATGCTTACATAATTTTACTTACATGTATGTGCGTGTGTGTGTGGTAGAAGATCAGAAGAACATCGGTACCGTCAGTTCTAATCCAAACGAAACAAAAAGGACCTATAGTTGGTCATCTATGTAAGCCCCTCTTTATTTCTGTCTCACCAAACATATCTACAGGGTGGAATGATAAAATTGTCACCCTAGAAAAGACATGATTCCATTTCCGTTTGATGAAAACTGTTTTTTTTGGGGTTTTTTGCTGCAGACTATCTATTTGTTGGCCAGTTGTATACAAATCTCAAGAGCAATAGTAGCCTTCTATCATGCCTTAAAAGTGACACAATGTTCAACGAGCGAGATCAGAGATGCACCAGTGTACAACTCATAATCTCTACCGATCCAAGTTATGACAACAACAGGACCATTGCCAGCACCCTCAAAATGCATTGTTGGATTGCCACAAATAACAGGGACATGCCCAAGGTGATGAAAACGAAGTTTCCGGCCACGGTTATGATCTTTGGTGTAGTTTCAAGTGAGGGGCACCATGCTACCTCAAATCTTCTAAGTCGACTGGAAAGTCCACACCAAAGTTTATCTGGGTGTGTTGAAGAGTATGGTGGTCCCCTGGTGCAATTAGGTGGTCACTGACAAAGCCAGGGTGTGGTAGTAGGACTCGGCGCTGGCTCACAAGTTCAAAGAGACCCAGGCTTGGCTTCAGAAAGAGTGCTACAACTTTGTATACTTTTAACACTAGCCCCTCTCTTACCCCGACCTGAACCTGCTGGCCTACTTCGTTTGGTCACACGTCGAGAACATCACCAATATGACCTACGACAACACCAAAGCCAGCCTGATCACCGACTATTCGCCAAGTATTCTGCTGAGCTCCCGCTGACACTTGTGGAAAAGGTATGCTCCCAGTTCCGGACCCATATCAAGGCGGTGATTGAGGCTGAAGGCGATTACATTGAATGGGTTTTTTTTCAATAAAAGTTTTAAAATAAAGTTATGTTTTTTTTTTTAGAACAACAACTTTAACGTTCCAGCTTGTATATTATACTAGCGGGGTTACCCGGCGTTGCCCGGGTGTTTGGAGGTGTAAAAGAAAAAAAAAAGGTGCTAGTAGTCAGGCGCGCTCGAACCTGTTACGCGGTGATGCGAACACGGGAAAGAAAGTGAAAGAAAACGTGACATCTTACCGCTACGCTACGAAACTATAGGAAGTGAAAAGCGTACAAATTTAGCGATGTCCATCAAAAAGTTGACTTGTTAAGTGAATGAGTTCACTTAGGTGCAGAAATGCCGCTGATGACTGTATTTGTTTGCTTCCCCACAAGAGCAAATTTTAGAATGTTCAATTTTTGACAGCACCTGTTCTGTAGTACAGAATCATTCATGTAATAGAAGTGCACGGCTGTGGAACTCTCTTCCCTTTGCCTGTTTCCCACCTGACTACAACTTGGATGTCTTCAAGTCCAACATAAACAAATTCCTGATGAACCGCCCCCTTAAGTAAGACACTTTATCAAATCTCTAATACTAATGATTACTACGATACTATCCCATTGATTACTGTACACGCAATAACCCTTATCCCCGAGTGGCCTCCGGGCCTTGATAAGTGGTGACCACCATGTAAAAAAAAAAAAAATTATTATGTCAATTTGTAAAAGTCGGTAAAACAAAGAGAGGAACACAGAAAATTTGATTTCGAGACAGACACACACACGCACACACACACACACACACACACCTATTAGTTACGCCATCTTTGAATTTTTATGTATATCTACTGAAATTCAAAGATGGTGTAACTTAAAAAAAAACACAATTGCAACTTCTCTTCCCATTTTTGGATTTTGTAATCATGGCCATGTTTCTTTGTTTTCTTTTAAAGTTGATTAGTTTCTATTCTTCTGATGAGTAAGCGCGGAATAAATGAAAAAATTGACATAATAATTACATGAATGATTCTGCACTACAGAACAGGTGCCTTCAAGAATTGAGCATTTTAACATGCTGAAAGAAATAAACGGTAAGATGGACAACATCTTGACATTTGGAGTATAGACTTTTTCTCATTTATTTGTATATGCTCTGTAGTTACATCGAGCTTCAAAAAATTAACGCGTTGATATAAAGAAAAGGGGAAATAGAACTGAATAAGCAGATTTTCCCCATATATATATATATATATATATATATATATATATATACTAGAATGATACACAACAGTACAGTTTTGCATCACTTCATGACCCCTTATGAAGATTAAAAATCAACATATAATAATACTAAACCTTATATCTAGAATCCTTATTCCAATTTTTAACATGATCCATTGCATAATGGATCATGTTTAGAAAATGTTCAAAATTTAAAGGGTTTTTATGAAAAAAAATTCAAATTCGAGGAATACTTAAGTGATGTCTATGTATTAATTTAATACAACTCTGAAATATTTGCATTTTCAAATGAGAGCTTGTACCCATATATGTGTCTTCTAAAAAGCCTTTAAAAATCTTTTTGGAAATATTTAATTAATTGTTTGCTACCCCTTGCTTTTTGATCTATTAAAAGATCACAACCTCGCCTTACTCTCACCTGCTAAAACGTCTCCATAATTTTTCTTGCTGATAATTCGCGAGAAAACGGAGATGGTATGCAAACGAGTGTGTACATTTACCGTCACAGTTCAGTTGGAACGATTATTCGGAATCGAAATCAGGAATTAAAAAAAAAAAAAATCAGAGCTTTTTGAAGTATCGGAATCAGTATCTGAATTGGAACAAAATTGTTCATATTTTCCGATGCCCAAAACGATTCTTTTAATTGTATTTATTTGCTTGTTTTTGTTTCAAACTTAATTTTCCATGGTTCGTATTAATGATGAAATGGTAAATATTTATTGATTTTAAACTATGAGTAAAACTAAAATTTATAGATCAATTCCATGTGTGTATTTTATGTATGCGAAATTATATGCACATATTATATGGGATTCTTTTACACTAACCCCCCCCCCCCCAAATAAATCAACTCGATATTTAGAAATTTAAAAAGACTGAATCAGAATCAGTAATTGTATTGGAATCGTCCCATCACTAATAAAACACACGCAGTTGAATTATGGTTAACGATCTTTTTGTTAAAAAAAAAACAAACAAAAAAAAAAGAACAAAAAGAAATGCACACTAACAGATTAAAAATGAACCCTATGGCAAACCTTGCCCATGGGGTTGGGGCAGCAAATAAATAAGGATATATATATATATATATATATGTACAATGAGAATAATGAAAATAGTATTCCGACAAAATAGAGAAATAAAAAGGAACAAACTGAGTTATGTGTTCATCAACGTTTCGTCTTTATTTCATCCAGAGGAAGTCTTGAAATAAATATGAAACGTTGATGAACACATAACTCGGTTTGTTTCTTTTTTATTTCCCTCTCTCTCTCTCTCTCTCTCTCTCTCTCTCTCTATATATATATATATATATATATATATATATATATATATATATATATATATATATCCCTGACAAATCCGAGAAGAAGTAAAATCCCACCCCAACACCTAGATGCTGAAAATAGAATTCCAAATAGTTTTTATACCCTCGAATTACTAGACTTTGGAATTCTCTCTCAGGCCCCTGCTTCACTGACTGCACTGACATGCAGAAGTTCAAATGTAATGTGAACAAACTTCTCGCTGCCCAACTCCCCACATAGCATCCCTGCAGATCTGGTTTCAAATAGTAACCCCTTACGACTTAGTGGCACTGTGCCTTGTTTGGGGTGAAAAAAAAATTAGTAAAATAAATAAAACATGAAATCTTTCATTTATAGCTTTTTATCATGATTGAATAATTTAAATTTGGGTAGCTGGCTCTAATAGATGAGATTCGGGCATTCATATTTTAATTTTGCAAACGTGCATTTTTAGACATTTTTAATTTTTTATGTACGAAGTTGATTATATATATTTTTTTTTTAACCAAAGAGATGGATAATTGGTTTACATTAAAACAGTCTTGGAAATGTTTCAAATAAAAAATAGAAAAGGTTACAATTCGAAGAATTTAAATTAAAATTCCAAAGAAAACGCCAGACAAAAAGGACATAAAAATATGAGAAAGAGGCAGAAGATATTCTCCCTTTAAAAAAAAAAAAAAAGGAACACGTTACTCACGTTTTAGTCATCTTTGACATAGAAAACCAGAGAGCGACTTTAAAGAATTGCAATAATGTTTGAAACCGTTTGTTCTTTTTTTTTTTTTTTAATTTTAAATTTAAAATAAGAATGGGATCAGTTGTAGTTATGATCTCTCATCTATTAAGCATGATATTTTTGCACCAACTTACTTTTACCATAGCACAATAAATATTTTACATTTTAAAGTATGTGACGTGATGTTGCTAGCCTCAATCTTTTCTATAAATACTATTATGTTAGGCGTCCTTCAGAATTGTCTGATCTATTCCCTGCTTCCTTTTTTCCAGCTCATTTAACTCATTGATCTAGTGGTTTTTATCTATTATGTGTCTTGATAGCTCATTGTAATTTGGGCTGGTGTATCTCTGTCCATTTCAGGGTTCTTGATAACATGCAGAAACGTGTCTACAATTTCATTGGCCTAACCCTATCTTTTTCTCTGCAACCTCTTTCTCTTACAGATGTGACGTTGCTAGTCTCAGTCTTTTCTATAAACTCTTATGGCATGTGTTCTTCAGAATTGTCTGGTCTATTCCCTGCTTCTTTTGTTCCAGCTTGCTTGACTCGGTGGTCTAGTGGTCTTCACCAATTCGCTGTTTTGATACCTCATTGTAATATAGCTTCCTGTTCCAGTAGCTTTTTTCCAAGAACTGCAAGCTTGTGGAACTCGTTTCCTGCTGACTGTTTCCCCCTACTTTTAACCTTGGTCTTTTCAAGACTAAGGTCAATAGGCATCTCTTGTCTTTGCTAAAATCATCTTTCTTGTTCGTTTCTTCAGACCTTGTCTGGAGCGATTTCCATAAATAAATAAATTTTAACTTATTTTTTTTTTATGCATGCCATTTTTTTTATGAATGCCATTTTTTTTTTGCGAGGCCACCTTTTCTAAAATCACTACTCAACTATTGATTCGTATGTTTTAACCTTTTCCATTTTTTTTTTTTTTTTTTTTTGCTTTAAGATTTGTTGAATTCACCAATGAAACCTTTTTGTATAGAAAAAAAGTCCAGTTTATTTTTGTAGGAAAAATTTTTTTTTTTTTTTAATTATTTGTAGAGGAGTGTCACCTCTAAATAATACCCCCCCCCTCCACATCTGCAAAAAAAAAAAAAAAAAAAAAGAAAAGAGAATGCAGGTTATAGTAAAAACACATTTTATAACTTAGAATGGAATCCATTGATGTCATTAAGTATTGGCATAAAAAGAATCGTTTTCTTTATAGTTTTGCTTCCACATAAATGGCACAAATAGCTGTTCACTATTCTTTAATGCATTCCAGAATGGCCTTTTGTATACCAAGAAATAGTTTTATGCATTTCGTATGCCCAGAAATAGCTTTATGCATTTCGAATGCCAAGAAATAGCTTTATGCATTTCGTATGACAAGAAATAGTTTTATGCATTTCGTATGACAAGAAATAGCTTTATGCATTTCGTATGACAAGAAATAGCTTTATGCATTTCGAATGCCAAGAAATAGCTTTATGCATTTCGAATGCCCAGAAATAGCTTTATGCATTTCGTATGACAAGAAATAGCTTTATGCATTTTGAATGCCAAGAAATAGCTTTATGCATTTCAAATACCAAAAAATAGCTTTATGCATTTCGAATGCCCAGAAATAGCTTTATGCATTTCGTATGACAAGAAATAGCTTTATGCATTTCGAATGCCAAGAAATAGCTTTATGCATTTCGAATGCCAAGAAATAGCTTTATGCATTTCGAATGCCAAGAAATAGCTTTATGCATTTCGAATGCCCAGAAATAGCTTTATGCATTTCGAATGCCAAGAAATAGCTTTATGCATTTCAAATACCAAAAAATAGCTTTATGCATTTCGAATGCCCAGAAATAGCTTTATGCATTTCGTATGACAAGAAATAGCTTTATGCATTTCGAATGCCAAGAAATAGCTTTATGCATTTCGAATGCCAAGAAATAGCTTTATGCATTTCGAATGCCAAGAAATAGCTTTATGCATTTCGAATGCCCAGAAATAGCTTTATGCATTTCGAATGCCCAAAAATAGCTTTATGCATTTCGTATGACAAGAAGTAGCTTTATGCATTTCGAATGCCCAGAAATAGCTTTATGCATTTCGTATGACAAGAAATAACTTTATGCATTTCGAATGCAAGAAATAGCTTTATGCATTTCGAATGCCAAGAAATAGCTTTTTGCATTTCGTATGCCAAGAAATAGCTTTATGCATTTCGAATGCCAAGAAATAGCTTTATGCATTTCAAATGCCAGGAAACAGTTTTATGCCTTTTGTATACCAAGAAATGGTTTTATCGATCTCAATGTGGAGATGTGAACCCTAACCCCAACCCTAACGCATTTCAATGTGAAAACTTAGACCCAAACCTAAACCTCAACCCAAGTACATTTTAATATGAAAACTTGGACCCTAACCTAAACCATAACCCAGGTGCATTTCAAGATGAAAACCTGGATCAAACCTAAACCTAAACCCAAGGCCATTTTAATATGAAAACCTGGACCCTAATCTAGACCCTAACTCCGAAAAATTTCAATGTTAAAACTTCACCCTCAACTAGGCACTTTTGTACAGGGAACTCATTTTTTTTCTGCTGACATTTTTTGCAATTCATTCAACCCTCACTTCCACAACGTCGGATAAAAGGCGTTATTTTGACAACCCGTGACGTCACAACCATGGTAGGCACATCAGTAAGACAGTTGTTTTTTTTTTTTCACCCCTTTTTCATCTGGTGTGATACGGGTTCAAGCCCGCTTACTACTCCTATTTTTTTTTTTTTTTGCGCTTGCAATTTTCCCTTTTTTCTTTTTTTTGCTCATCCAACATACACACACCTCCACTTTCTTTCACGCCTCCACATCACAGGTTTGATTGAGCCCGCCTGCCTACTACAACCTTTTTTTTTTTTTTTTTTTTGCTCAACATACACCTCCAAACACCCAGGCAATGTCGGGCACCTAGATTAATTGTCAAGAAAGAAAGAGCAAGATTTTTACCTGCCTCCACTCGTTCAAATAAAATTACATTTGTACCTCAAAGAATTGACAAATTTTTCTAATTTTTACATATTAAATCGCTGTTCTTTTAGTTAATACCATATTCATCGTACATCATTTTGTATTTTTTTACTTTTAGCTAGACATACAAACATACACACACAGAGATTATTCTCCTTTATATAGTAGACTAGCCTGGTTGCCTGACATTGACCAGGGGTTTGGAAGTGTGTGTTGAGCAAAAAAAAAAAAAAAAAGAAGATAAATAAATAGAAAAAAAAGTGGTAGTAGGCAGGCAGGCTCGAACCCATGCCGCAAAGGCGAAAAAGAAAGTGAAAGAAAATCTGACATCTTAGCCAATGTCTCCATGAGGCAACCGGAAGTCAAAAACTTTGAAATTAACTGAAGTCAATCCAACGGTGACGTTGACTTGCTAAAATGTCGGTGAAAAAAAAATCGACCCCTCCTTGTACAAAACGGCCGAGTTTAGGGTGAAGGAATTAATGTTTTTGGCCAATTTTTTGATATTTGTTGTCCGAGACGTTGACCTTAAAAAATGATACTGATCTTGTTAGGATCCGTCACCTCTGTCGAAAATTTTTGTGAAACATACAAACAGACATACATACAGACAGGTTAGATTTATATTATAGAAGACTAACATGGCTACTCAGCATTACCCGGGTGGAGAGAGGTGGTATACTAAGGATATTGAGCAATCCCCTAAAAAAATATATATATATATATATATAAAAACAACTTTTGTTTCAATCAAAATAGTAGCAAGTGCCTGTGTGAGCGCAAAAAAAAAAAAAAGAAAAACAAATTAGCCGCAGTAAGCAGGCGGGCTTTAACGTGTAACGCGAAAGAGGAAAAGGAGGTGGTAAAAGTTAACACGTTAGCTATCACGGACACTGTGACATGCCATCACAGGCCTTCGAAGTAATGTTTTATAAATGTGCACTGAGATTGGTAGGCGTATAATTTGCAAAAATGTTGTTGCGAAAACTGACCCCTCCTAGCAAAATACAGCCCAGTTGACCAGCACAGAATTAATTTTTTCGGACAATTTTTAGATATTTTTCATCCGAAAGATCGATCTTTCTAACGATACCAATTTTGTTATGGTCTGATACCTTTGTCAAAAGTTTTTGGCAGACATACAAACACACATACACACATTTTGCCTTTTATATATTAGAAGATTTAGTATAATTCTGCGATTTAGTGCAAAGGTGTTCAAAATCATTATATTTTATTACAAATTGCACGATAAATTAATTTGATCATGCAGTTTTACGGAAGAATGGATACATTCAGCATTGGGTAACTTTTCAACATTTCCAAAAAACCATGGGTATTAAAACATGCACACGTGTTATATGGCTAAGTAGGAATAGACAAAAAACTGCCCAATTATATAAGAGTGATATCATTATACACAATACGGCACAATCATATTGACACACCGGTTCTCGCCAGATCACTGAAGTTAAGTAACATTGAGCCTGGCCAGTACCAGACGGGTGACCATTTGGGAAGGTAAGGCGCTGTATGTATCGCAATGTAAAAATACCAGGTTGAGAAACTGGCGCAGTCTATCTTTCTCTCGAGGGTAGATGGGACTCTCTTAAGCCGTGGTAGGCACCCTGTCTAATGATGGCATCATGATAAAAATACCCTTGATAGCCCTGACGAAGCATCACGTATTCAGCTACCGACAAGATTTGAATTGCACTACAAACGTGCGTAGTGAGTTCAATCTTGGCTACAGCCGCGCTGGATATCATATCATATTTGTTTTAAAATCCATTTTGCATGCTGGCATATGGTTGGGTAGAAGTAAAATGATCGAACTTCAGACTGTGACACCATATGAGAAAATACAGTGACCAATCCTATAGAAACGATTCGATTTTGAGTTTAATTTGTAGTTCAATCTGAGTGCGAGAAATTTTAACGGTTAAACTGATTAACGGTCGATTGAAAGATTTCTCGCCCTCGGACTGAATTGTGAATCAAATTCGAAATCAGATTGTTTCATAGGCCTGATAACTTTATTTTTGTATAGTATCACAAAAAGTGTAGTGGAAGTACCAGTAACGTGAGGGGGTGTTACATCGTCCATATAAATAACCCCCCCCCCCCCGTCCCATCGCCGCAATGTTGTATCACTGTGCCTGTTTCACAAATATTTTAATCGAATGTGTTCTGATGAACTCGTTTCACTTGTACCCCCTCGACGTACATGTCCCCGACAAACCCGCTTAGCAATAAGATCTCACCCCTTCACTGTTGATGTCCCTAAATTCCAGAAAGCTTTCTATTATAATAGTTTCTTCCCTTGAACAGCTAGACTTTGGAATTCTCTTCCTGTTGCCTGCTTCCCTGGCTGTACTGATATGCAGAAGTTTAAATGTAACATAAACAAATATCTTGTTAATCTTTCCTAGACATGGCCCCAAATAGTAGTCCCTTATGTCCAAGTGGCGATGTGCTTTGTAAGGGGTGAACATGAATAAAATAAAAAAAAATTTTAAAAAAATTTAACCGACACTGAAATTAAAAGGAAATAGTAATTGTACACTAAGGATAGTTTATAACGTTCAAAACTTTTGTTTCGATGGGTGAATAATGCGTACAGGTATATATCAGCCAGTTAAAATACAAACTGTTCATTTCAACTTGTTGACATATTTTTTACTTCTTTCTGCGCATGCCCCAATTTAATTCATTTCTTCAAGTCATTTAATATTAAATCTTTATCCATCTCTTGATATCTACATCGGTAGGGAACACAGCTGGAGTGCTAAAGGCTTTGGTTTTGATTCTAGCTGATGGCACCAAAGTCATTTTTTTTTTTTTAACTTTTGAAATCAGTACTTTAGGTACAATATAATATTCAATAGAAAATCGGTTCTGTAGTAATAAAAATGAAATCTGCATGAATAAAAATATATTTAGGCATGTTTTACAACCTTGCAAGGCCAGGCCCTTCCTCATCAATAATCTATCCATATAACTATAAAAGTGAGAAAGTGTTTGTGTGTGTGAGGACACTTCTCAACCTACATACTCAACGAATTTTTCATCTACGGATTTGAAATTTGGTATAAAGGGTATTCAGACACGTGGAAAACGTTTTAATGGATTCATCCAGAAAAAAGGGCGGCTAAAGGGTCAAAATTTAAAAATTGGCACTTTGGGGGTAATCTGTTTGTTTCACAAATGCGCATGCGTGAATCGTTCACATGACAGATTTCTCATGTTAAGAATAAGTAGGTTTGTAAACACTTTTTAAAGATTATGTCAACGTAGTTTCATCTCATAGAACCAAAGATATGAGACTTTTGGAAATAGGGTACGATTATAAAAATCTCCAGCATCAAATAATCCAAAATGTGAAATTTACTTTATGTATGAAAACCAAAGTGAGGAGATATAACATATGAGAAATATTTGGAATCAAGTCTCCCCTTGCTGTTATTTCAGATTATTTGAAATCATAGCAGCAAGTTTTAGTTTCCCCTGCATCAAGGCCAGAGGTTTTGGGGAAATATCAAATATTTTGTAATTTATATGCAAAACTAGGAAAACAAATGACTATGATTAAAACATTTTATGGCTATAAAAAAGTACCATTTTTTGAGGGTGGAAAGATACTGCACCTTTACTGAAAGGTTTTATGGCTGTAAAAAAAAGTGCCTAAAATAGGCTCTGGATGATGGATGATCCCCTTAATTTGTGACCTTAAGGACAAATGTCACATAGCCCACTATAAAATTAAGGCCATTACCTTTCCAACGGGCCTTCATTTGTTCAATTCAAATCAACAGTTGCCGAGATTTGGAACTTATAAAATCGACATCAAAGGTGGTATATCTGTATACTGGCAGCCAAATTGAATATTGAAATGCCCATATCTTTGGTTTTGTGGGACAAAAACTACATAAATTTGCAGGCTTTTTGAAGATTAATATAATGCTAGTCTATGGTAAAAATTCGATAACAATAAAAAACAAAACAAAAAACCTATATTTTCAAATCAATAAAATATGCTCAAATTTTCCTACATTTGTATATATATAGTGACCTGCAGGCCAGCTTCAGTTTTGCTGCTTGGGTTGTCTCCCCTGTGGCCTTGCCAGGACACTAATATATAGATATACCACCTTTTTTGGCAATTTTATATGAGGAGAATAATGGAAATAGTATTCTGACAAGATTGAGAAATAAAAAAGGAACAAATCAAGTTGTATGTCCATCAACGTTTATTTATTCATCCAGAAGAAGTCTTACAATAAAAACAAAACGTTGATGGATAAATAACTTGATGATTCGTTTCTTTTTCATCTCTCTCTCTCTCATATATATATATATATATATAGTGTAAAATTTCGTTGAAAATTCAAAGACTCACATTTTCTTTTTTATAACCTTCGTTTATTTCCTGGATTTTTTCCATTACAGCTGTTTCATTATATATATATATATATATATATATATATATATATATATATTACTGTTGGGATGGTTAATCTGAATCGGAATCGAGAATCGGAAAAATCGGAACTGTTTGGGGTATCAGAATCGGCATTGTAAAATATTTGTGCCTGTATTCCGATGCCGAAAACGATTCCTGAAATTATCTTTTTTGTTTGATTTTGTTTTAAGCAAAATCTTCCACTGCTGGTAGTAATAATAAAATAATAAATTTTGTCATTGATTTTAAATTTCCAGTCAAACGAAAATCGATAAATCTTCCCCACAAATGTGATTTTACGTTTGAGAAAAAAATATGTACATTTAAATGTGGTTTCACGGTAATCGGGACAAAACGATTTTATAGTTAAATATTTAGAGATTTATAAAGAATCGGAATTGGTAATTGTATCAGCATCGTGAAAAATATTGGAATCACCCCATCACTAATATAGATACATATATATATATATATATATATATATATATATATATATACACACTGGGGGACTCCAAAAAACAGGCCCGTGTACACTTTATGTGATATCTCCATTATTTATTCACCGATTGCCCTTATTTTACAGGACATGGAAGAATCAACGACCGTCAGTACACCAAGACCCCAGTGGGAGCTGGGACAAACAATACACGGTGTTAAATTTTACTACAAGACAGGCTCGTTTAATAAAACCCAGGACAGTTTCATGTGTCAGTTAGAATGTGAAAAGGCTCCATCCAAAAGCAGAATTCAGAACTGAGTGGACCACTTCGAGAAGTATGGGACCGTGGAAAACTTCAACGCTGCCAGAGAGAACCGTCCAAGCCACTAGTGACGTCTCAATCAGCGAACAGCCGAGCTGGTCGAAAGAGTGAGAGAGTCTTTCCAGCAGAGTCCGAAACGCTCTGTGCGTAAGCAGTCAGTCCCTCGGTATGTCCTGTGAGACTTGCAGGAGAGTGCTGGTGAACGATATCAGGGCTTACCCATACAGAATACAGATGCTGCAGACCCTTACAGCCTCAGACAAGAAGCAGAGGAGGGCTATGGCAGTCAAGATGCTCAAGAAAATCGAGGAGACACCAAGTTTCCTTAACCTCCTTTGGACCTCAGATGAAGCCAACTTCCATCTTGATGGAAAGGTGAACTCCAAGACAAATGTCTTCTGGGGGTCCTCTAGACCCAATGAAGTAGCCACCAAGCCCCTGCACTCTCCTAAGTGCATGGTGTGGGCTGCAATCTTGGCCAGAGCCATCATCGGATCAATCTTCATCGAAGAATCTGGCGCAGCAGTGACAGTCACCAAGGAGAGGTATGTGGAGGTCCTTAAAACCTTCAAGAGTGAGCTCCAGACCATCTACCCATCGCTCATGAGCAAGTTCTTGTTCCAGCAGGATAGAGCAAGTTCTCACACCTCAAACCTGTCCCGAGATTGGCTGAAAGAGAACTTCGAAGGCTGAGTGATCAGTCTCAAGACTGATTTTGAGTGGGCACCCCATAGCCCAGACTTAAGGCCTTCCCCTCCCCCCGATTTTTTTCTCTGGGGCTATCTTAAGGACGGAGTCTACGCAGGGAAACCCAGAACCATCATGGAACTCAAGGAAGCCATCAGAGAGGAGATGAGAGCCATTACCAATTCGGTCTGTAAGAATGTCATGGACAACTTCGTGCTGCGCCTCAATAAATGTATGGAGCTAAATAGAGGCCATCTAGAACATATGCTGTAGAACGGAGAAAAAAAGGCCAGAGATCCTAGTGTTTTGATGTGATGTTTTAAATATAATAAACTAGTTATGACTAAAGTTTCATTTCATTTGGACAAAACACTAAGAAACGAGGCCTAATTAGAGTTGGGCCCGTCTTTTTTGGGGTCACCCTGTGTGTGTGTGTGTGTGTGTGTGTGTGTGTGTGTGTGTGTGTGTGTGTGTATGATTATTTCATTTAATCACATGAATATACGAAGATATAATTTTATGTGTACATTTTTTAGTATTTACTTCAACAGTGCTCAATATATAGGTAGAGCTAGGTAGTAAGTTATGAAAATATATATAGCAATTAAGCTATGCAGAATATTTTGCGTTTCATTCTTGTGAGAATTTGTCAGGCTTATGGCATAAGTGTAGTTTGATTGCCATATATATTTTCATAACTTACTACCTAGCTCTACCTATGTATTGAGCACTGTTGAAGTAAATGCTGAAAAATTTATGCATAAAATTAATTAAGCTACACAGAATATTTCGCGTTTCATTCTCGTGAGAATTCGCCAGGTTTATGCCATAAATCTGACTAAATGTAGCTTAATTGCCATATAGACTTTCATAACTTACTACATATATATATATATATATATATATATATATATATAAATATATATATATAGAGAGAGAGAGAAATAAAAAGGAATAAACCGTTGTGTTCATCAACGTTTCCTCTTTATTTCGAGACTTACTCTGGATGAAATAAAATAAACCAACTCGAAATAAAGACGAAACGTTGATGAACACATAACTCGGTTTGTTCCTTTTTATTTCTCTATTTTGTCTGAATACTATTTCCATTATTCTCATCATATATATATTAAATAAGTATTAGCAATTATTTTGATACCTACAAACACAAATGTTTCATGTTTTCATCGGTGCAGGAAGCGATCATCAGTGTAAGAAGTGATAATTACTGCTGGTCAGGAGATTTGAACCAAGCCACAAAATCACCGTTGATTCCATAAGCTACCGGCAATTTACAAGACTATTACAAGCGAAATTAAAGACACATGAAAGCAAAATACGGGCAATAACACAGTAAGCAGCCAGAGAGCATTCTACGGCCGGAAGTTGGAATATTGCATATCCCTAGTTGATCGCCTTTTCTTTATTCTCCAAACTTTACTTTCTTTTTTGTTAAAATAAATATTAACAATTGATTGTGTTATCATGTATCAATATGAAATATTATAACGATAGTATTTCAGCAGTGCTCAATACATGAGCAGAGCTAAATGAAAATATATGGCAGTTACGCCTACACAGAATCTACCACTTTTCCTTCCAGTAGGGGATCGTCAGGCTAAAATGCATGGTAACACGAGTTCCATACATTTTAGCCTGACGATTCCCGAAAGATTCTGTGTAACTTAATTGTCTTAATTGTTCATAACACACACACACACACACACACACACACACACACACACACACACACACACACTGTATTTTCCGGCGCTGTCTGGGAGTCTTTAGTTTTCTTTTTTTTTTCTTTTTAAAGTGCACAAATGCTTCTGGTTTTTTTTTTGGGGGGGGGGTAAACGGTTTCGTGTTTTTGTTTTCTTACGAAATTATTTTATGATTTTGAAATTTCTAATTTTACGATACTGCTTTCTGCTTTGATCATTGGACAATTAATTGAACTAAATTATTATGACATAAATCGTTAAGCTTATGTTGTTTTAATCTATTTATAAAATTATTGTAATCTTTCGATATATTACTATTTTCGACATGACAATTAAGTACGTAATATTGTTTTTGATTAAAACGGCATTTTCAAAAGATCTGTCGATTAAATAAGCACCATTTTTTTACGACATTTAACGATTTTAATAGTAAATTGTGCCCATTACGGCTGATTTTTATATCGGTAGTTCGTATTGTTTTGTCTCTCCCTTATTTATTAAACATGGCGCCTCAAAACAGCATCTACCTTCGTCATAAAATTATATATAACATAAACTATGTGATTACGTGGTTTTTGGAATATGACATTTCCGTTCCGTGACGGGTGGGTACGTATATCCTTAAGATTTTCCAGTTTATTTATTTATTTATTTATTTTTTTAATTAGGTTGAATTCTGGACTTTGCACCTATTTTTCGGCTATTAACAGAAAATTAAAATGACTAGCTTTTTAACTAAAAAATCGAAGTGCATTCTGGTGGATTTAATTTGTTTAATTATTTTTAAACTGTTTTATTTTACGCTTGTATTTTTTTTTTTTTTTTTTTTTTTTTCAATAAATAATCGATAGTAAATACATTTTTTATAGTAAATCAATAAGAGTCGGGCATTTGAAAGCCTTTGTCAACACTAGGGTGCTGAGCGTTAAGAAGCCGTTAGTCTTGTAGTTGCGAAACTAACGTACATGCGATTATTGGTGACACTGGTCAGTAGTGAGTAGTGGTCACTCAATTTTAATACAGAGAAATTATTTGGTCGTGTCAGATAAAAAAAGAAAATAGTATTACTGCTATTCAGTTCCAAATTTGAAATCTATTACCCAATACATTACAGAAATTACACCACACACATTTGAAATATATATATATATATATATATATATATATATATATATATATATATATATATATACACACACACACTTTATTTTTTAAAATATCAAAATCTAAAACTATTTGTTTAAAGTCACTTTGCCAAAATAAAGAAAAAAAAATTATTATCTTCGGCATAAATAGCAGAAAAACAGAGTTTTGATACAATTTATTTCGAAAATTCTAAGGTGTTTTTCTGTCGTATTATTTATGTAAAAAACGAAGACGTCGTGGTTCCTAATATTTTGAAGTTTGCGAAAAAAAAAAACAAAAAAAAACTGGGGAAATCAAAATAGTCGAAGTATTTTTATTTAACTAGTTATGGGAAGCATTCCTTCTTCCTTTTTGGTAATCTCTCACGAAAGAAGCAACGGCCATTATTTTGACGGAGCGAAGGAAGAAGAAAAACATTAACAAATTTTAGAACGTTAAGAAATAAATGATTTTGTTGAATATATTTATTTCTTGTGTTCAAATTTTGTTTCTATAAATTTGTATCAAATTTTAATATATTTCTTGTGTTCAAAAAAAAAAAAAATCGGGTATAATAGAGTTGCCACCACCAGGGATTGAACCTGGCATTTTTCCACCGTATTTTTTTTTATTATTATTCTTTTAATTCCTTATCCAAATTTGTAAACTAATAAACACTATGTTAGCACGTATCGTGTGTGCATGTTTGTTTCTCGTCTCTACGTGACTTACAGTTTTGCTGATTTGTTTATTATGGTGTTGTGCGGGTTGAGCCTTCTTGCCGGGTGGAACGACACGTTTAGAGAAAAATAATTAAAAAATATAACAAATGTTATATATATATATATATATATATATATATATATATATATATATATATATATATATATATATATATATATATATATATGTGGGGGTGGGGGTGTTAGCAGACTTTCAATAAATTTTTAATTTATAGTAAATAAAATGATTCTATGTGCATTTATCAAAGTTACATGTAGGCGCGATACAGTGTGTGTGTCGGCGTCGCCGACACACACACACACACACACACACACACACACACACACACACACGAGATCTACTCAGATACAACTTGTATTGATGCAGATATTAATCGTATAGGTGCTTATTTTATAATTAAACCTTAAACAGAACACTCTTTTAAAGGTACTTTTGCGTGAAGTTACTCGGGTGTGCCCGGTGGGTGACGGATAGAAACGGAAACAGCCGACAAGTAGTTTTCTGGATACCAAGACATTATTTTCCAATGTATTCCTTTATGAATTTCAGTATCCGTCGCCATTCTTAACATGAGGATGGAGGTTGTAACAATTTAGGATTTTTTTTTTTCTTTTTTTTTATAAGGTTCGTCCGTCCGTTTCCAGTCATTCCCGTTATCTGCGGAGTACAACCGAGTGGGGCTGAGGCGTGGGGCGTGGGCTCATAAATGCAGAAGTGCCCTTTCAAAATGTTTATGATGTACGTGCTAGTCACGGAACAAAGATGTCACATTCCAAGAATAACGTTACTTGATCAAGCAGTTTTTTTTGGGTTTTTTTAAGCTAAGAAAATCAAATTGTATTACGGAGCTAGGTATTCTGTTTTGATCCGCCATGTTTAATAGGAGGAGACAATTCAATTCGAACTATCGAGATCAAAATCAGCCTTGTAATTGGATACAATTTACTATTAAAACAGCTTAAAATCGTAAAAGTGATTAAAAAAGACAATAAAACTATTCGATCATTTTACGTGATTTTTGGGATATGACACTTTAATTCCGTGACATGTAGGTACATCAAAAACTTTTCTGCAAGTGAGTTTTTTTTTTTTTAATAAGCTTAATTCTGAAGAAGCACCATCGATTATTATTATTATGAAATATTAAAACGAACTTTTTTTTTTTTAATTCTATTTAAATACAATGAAATTTCAGGTGATTGTTAGAGTCGGTCATACCGAAAACAGTATTATATCCCAAAATTACGAAAAATCGAGTACAAAGTTATTTATAGTTAAAAGTAATTTTTTAGGGAAAATCGGGTAAAATTGCATTTTTGTTAGATGTTTGTTATAAAGTAGACAGTAAGACTCCACACACAGGGGACATAACTCGGAGCGAATACTTTCGGCAATATTTGTTGTCTAAAGCAATAGACTTTGTTTTACTAAAAACACAAGTTGTTTTTCTCGATTAATTTTTGGATATATTAGCATTTTCGACATGCCAATTAGGTACGTGATATTGTTTTCGCTTTAAGAAGACATTTTTTAAAAAATCGATTTAAAAAAAAAATAGATCTTAACAAGCAGCAAATTTTATTCCGCCGTAATGCAATCATCTTTTGTTTAAAAAGGTGGTAGATTAGAAAAACGCTCGTCTATCTGTATCCACTGTCAATAATTTTCCCTCCACTCTTTATCCGTGCCTAAACCAAAACCTAGATTCCATGAACAAAGTTTCTTTCTTAGAACCGCACGCCTGTGGAACTCTCTTCCGTTTGCCTGTTTTACTTGGCCTTTTGGCCAAGATCAAAGTGTAGTATCTGTTCTTCAGCTGCGGCACTTCCATTTCTCGTTCTCTTTCAGTGGAGGAGAAATCCTTCACGACAGAGACAATTTTTATTTTTGTACCTTTTGTCCACGTTAAAAAACGACCCTGGTGTCTAACTCTGTCCCGTGGGGAGGCATTGTAAATAGGTACAATTTGGTTGTGTCCAAGTCCAACGTAAACAAATTCTTGATAAACCGCCTCCTTAAGCAATCCCACTCCACTACTAACGATTACTACGATATTATCCGATTGACTACTTTGTACTCAATAACCCTTATCCTCAAATGACTTCCGAGCCTTGATAAGTGGTGCCCCTATGTAAGAAAAAAAAAAAAATGAAAGGAATTCGGAAGCATTTAAGCTGTCGGATAGAGCAGTTTCTCGTGTATGAAAAGAACGACAGTTTTTGGAAGTTATTATTCATATTCTATAATTTTATAGAAATTAAAACAACATCGTTTTAGCAACATTAAGATGATTTTATTTATTTATTTGAGATACATGTAAAATATGTCAGTTCAAAATAAAATAGGAAACTTACTTATCAATAAAATAAGTGTACATACACCAAAAATTATGGAAAATTATCGAGCAGAATTTAATAAAAATAGAATTAAGTTACTATTCGTAGCATCAACTCAGCACAGAACGTCGTAGATTATCTCACTTCTAATATGAAAATACCAAGCGGTCTTGTTCGGAGTTCGTCGACTCCGAATAGTAAATTATTTTTTTAATTTGTTATTAAACTTCTACTTAATTATTTTTCAGCCCTTTTTTATATATACTAATAGTTTTCACTGAAGAGTAAGCATGTATAACCATAAGTTTTCCTAACTGCCATATCTTGTATAATATATATATATATATATATATATATATATATATATATATATATATATATATATCTTTCAGTTTGTCTTTCCATACGCAGTAATGTGTTGCTGCTACACAGTCATGAGCATGTTTCAGTCTTCTGGTATTTAGTAACTAGAGACCTCTTCAGGAAACCGAAATGCTCATGATGACTGTGTAGCAAGACATTACTGCTTATGTAAAGACAAATTGAAAGTGTAACTTGCTCTACGCCGGTATTGAGCACTCTTGTATTAACCTCGTTATATTTCACTGGTTACCTTACCTTTGAAAAATAGCGACCTCAAATGATATTGGTATTTCTACAGAATTTTAATCAAACTTAGTTTGGCAAAAATCGGTTTGGTTCTGTTCAAATTCTGTAGAAGCATCAGCTTTTATAAAAATTTTGGAGGTTTCGTTCAGACAGAGTCGACAAATCGATTTATTTTTAATATTTCGTTTTACGCAAAAACCATATTACGTATTAAATTGTCCTGTCGAAAATAGTAATATATCCAAACATTACGAAAATTCACCGAATAGAACAACTGTTATTGTGTTTATAGTAAAATAAAGTCTATCACTATCGCCTAAAGCAAAACGTCAGCCATTACACGGATGAAAAGGGATATAATTATGTCCCCTGTATTCGCAATTTTCAAGATGCTTACATCTAGGGAAAATGTAGTTTCCCCCCCAATTTTCCGTAAAAATTACTATTAACTGTAAATAACTCGATGCATTTTCGTAATTTTAAAGTTAACTAACGATAATAATATATTAAAAATAGATTAAAAAACTAAAACAATAAAATAAAATAAAAATTAAGGAAATGAAAAATCGAAACAAAATGAAAGTAAAAAAAAAAAAAAAAAAACATTCCCGGTCAACATCGGCTAAGTAAAACTAATTAGAATAAAATCGATTTTAGTTTTAATATATTTTTAAGCATTTTACACATTTTTATTTTGAAATTTAAAAAAATATATATAAAATTAAAAAAAAAAAAAAATTTAATAATTCGAACTTCGAATGAAGATAATCTGACCTCCGGGCTAAGATCCAAATGTAGTATCTGTTCTCGTGTTAGACTTAAGTTAATTTGTTCTTAGTCAATGTAGGAGGGGAACCCCTTTATACTAAGGCATAGGTTTTTTTTTGTTTTTTGTTTTTTCAAAGTACCTTGGGGGGGGGGATTAACTCCACATCAAAAACGACCTTGTGTCACATTTTTCTTTCGTGGTAAGCAAATACATACTATACACACATTATATATATAAAATATAAAATTCGTCGGGAATGCTAAAATTTAAAAAAAAAGCGGATATTTATGCAGATTAGGAACCGTGCTGAAATAGTAACTTCATTATTTAGAAACCCATTTTTAACATGGGGAGGTGGGGGTATTTTGTAACTAATCTGTACTTTCACTTAACAATTTAATAAACAAAAGGGTACTTGTAGTTTTGTTTTTTTTTTTTTACACAGTGATCACCTCTTATCAAGGCCCGGAAGCCACTAAGGGATAAGGGTTATTGCAAGTACATTACGTTAGTGTGGAGATTTGATGAAGTGTTTACTTAAGGGGGCGGTTCATTGGGAATTTGTTAACATTGGACTTGAAGACATCCAAGTTGTAGTTCCGGTGGGAAGCAGGCAGACGGAACAGAGTTCCACAGTTTAGTCAAGACATTAAAAAATGAAAATATCGAAAAAAGGTTATATTGCACGTATTCGTTATGGAACGAAGTTCTCCGGAAAAAAAAAAAAATTCACTTTATTTCCTCAAGTAGTTTTTTTTTTTTTTTTTTTTTATAGCGAAAAAACAATTTGTTATGATACCGAGCAAAAGGTTCGATTTTCAGGAAGAAAAATTTAAGATGAGGAGGGAGTATCGGCGCTTTACATGGAGTTATCTCCCCGTGGCGTGTTCAGCAAATTTCATAATGGCTGACTTCAACGCACTCTCAGAAAAAACATGTTTTTCCGCTGTAAAAAAACTACTCGATCAAATTAAATAAATTTTTTTTTCGGAGATCTTCAGTCCAAAACGGATACGTACAATATCACCTTTTTTTCGATATTTTCATTTTTGAATGCCTTGATTAAACTGTACAAGTACCGAAAAGATACCATAAAAATTGATTTAACATAAAAATCCTATCTGAAGAATACCACGGTCCGTACTATTTCTGCATAAGTACCAAAAGGTGACACACCGTAGATCTTTTGGCTAGGAGCACAAAGCGTAGTATCTGTTTTTGATACTTTATCATTTTTTTTTTCTCATCAATCAATCAAGCCTGACTAAGGACATTTTTTTTTTTTTTTTTTTGTCTCAATCGAGTGTCTCTTCTTTGGGAGCTGGAGCTGGAGTCAGCTAAACCCACCCCTCCTATTAAAAATCGATCTGTGTCGAACTCTACCCTCGTGAGGCGGAGTAGGAGGGGATTAAAAGGGACACTTAATTGATTTATACATATGAAATCAAATGTTTGTTTTTGTAATATTCTTGACGTGCATATTTGAATATTTAAAATATTTTTTTATTCCTTTTAATTCAGTTTTATTTATTTATTTATTTTTATTTATTTTTTAAATATTTCGTGAAGCTTTAAACGTATTTAAGTTTCATGTCAAAGTTCACACCGTTTTTTTTTATTAGTCATAATTATTTAAAAAAAAAAACATTTATAATAAGTTATATATTTTAATTTTTAAAAAGATAAATATTTATACATAAAATAAAAATATCTTCAATAAGTATGTGAAAAAAAAAATGGATTTATGGTAAAAAATAAATTTTAATCCTCCAAGTCGAATACGTTTAATTGATTGCAAGATTTTTTTAATTGACATTTCAATGTCAATTTTATCTTTGAAAATTGACCGTCTATTTCTGTTTGACGTTGATTCACGTCAACGTTTTATTTTTAATTATCTTTAATGTTATTTCTAAGAAAGCAGCACAGGTGTAAATGATGAGTTTCGTTATAAAGTAATCAAAATTGTTAGCCTATTCAAAAAAAAAAAAAAAAAAAAGCAAAAAGAGAGAAAAGACTATTTCTTTTACAAGATTATTAATAAAAACGTATTTATATAAACACGCCGATAAGTACATTTTCTGTTTAATTTATTTATTTACAAACATAAAGAAAGGGAGATTAATAATGATAAAAAAAAACCGGGAGCTTCCTTGTTATTGTTGTTGATTTTTATAACATCCTTTTTTTTTCAACTTTACTAAATTCTTTGCATAGAAACGTAATAATCCAAGAATTCATCCAAGGCCTCGTCATTATAGAACACGGCTTCATTCTGGTTGTATTTATTTTTAAAAGCCTACAACGATTTTCATGTCAAAATCAAGAAAAGGAAGTAATGAATGAGAAGACGTTTTTTTTTTTATTTGTTTGTTTTTTCGTTTTCAAATTAAAAGAAGTTCATCATTTTTAATTTTAAATAAATAAGACTAATAATTAATGACGATATAAACAGAGTCAAAAAAATAAATAAATAAATAAGGATTGATGCTAAAAAAAAAATCAAAAAAAATCAGAGCTATGACTCGATATTATTATTATTATTGGGTAAATCGGTGATGTTGACGTTCATGTTGTACCATACACAAAAAAAGAAAAACACTGCATATGAAAAAAGTGAGAAAAAAAAAAACGTTCTTCAATATTCAAAATAATGCCATTACAAAAGAAAAAAAAATGATGGATTTAATTCAGGGTTTAAATAAACGTATCGATTCGAAATATATAATTGAATAAAAGAAAGGACAAGCTAATGACACGGATAATAAAAATGATAATATTGGATATAGTGCATTGTCTGGCAAAGAGACTACTTACATAGGAATTGTTGGATCAACATCGCAGGTATGGTGGCCCGAGAGGGACATATTTCCTTTCTATGCCCTCTCTCCTATCTCAGGTATGTTGGTGATAACAATAATAAGTGTATGGTCCCATGTTTGCGCGTGTTCCTCGAGACTGGTGATTTATCGTAGACAGATATCGAGTACGATTAGATACTGTATATAAGAGGGAGATAAACGGATAGAGAGATAGGAAAGAGAGAGAAAGGGAGAGAGATAACAAGCTAGATAGAATATACAGCTTGCCACCTCTTCAAGAAGAAGAAGGGAAATAGAAAGAAGGAGAGGAAGAAGGCAAGAGAGACAGGGAAGACGTGGCTGGTTTGCACGGCCTCAAGTTGTTGAGGTTACTCGAAACGACGTCGACGGCGCCACCAACCGCACACACGCATACGTGCACATTAACCATGTACGTGCAAAGAAAGAGAGAGGAGGGGGGGAGATCAAAACACAGAAAGAGTGGGGAACGAAAAGCGAAAGTAAGGCTAAAACACCGACAGAGAGAGATAGTGTTTGTGTGTGTGTATGTGACTACGTACTGTTTGTCTGTATCTGTGTATATGCTCGCGTGTGTCTGTGAATATGTGTATCACAGAAACGAACATCGCGCCACAGTTACTAGGTGCATGGCACGTGTCTGTCTGTATGTCTGTTATTTACCTGCTCCCCCTCCTACTCTCATCACGGGGGCAAGGTCAGTCTATAAGGTTTAGTGGGGGGGGGGGGACTTCAGCTCTCCCAAAAGCAGGTCGACACTCAAAAGTGCACGCAGAAATAAATTTGTTTCAGTTTAGAAGGATTTCTTTTTTCTTGAGCGAAGACAAAACTGATATTATGCTTTTGCTTTTGGTAAAGTTCTGAACTTACTTGCCTCCCTCACGACGACAAAGTTGAACACAAGGTCGGGAGAATTGAGAACTACGAATTCGGACAAAAAAATAACAGAATTGGCTCAGTCTAAAAGGATTTTTCTTTCCCTAAAATATGATAAAACAGTTACTACACGTTAATTCTAACTCGAAGATCGGAAAATGTTTGCTCTACGTGTCTGTTTGTGTGTATCCGCGCACGCGCGCGTGTGTGTGTGTATTTATATGTGTGTGTGTGTGTGTGTGTGTGTGTGTGTGTGTGTGTGTGTGTGTGTGTGTGTGTGTGTGTAAAGTCTAGTACAGCTATTTAACATACTATAATATAATTTCTGTTTATTCGACTACCTTCCCCTGGGCCCTGCACACACACACACACACACACACACACACACACACACACACACACACACACACACATTGCCACAAACTTAAACACAACATCAGCTTATAGTGGAGAATCCAGCTAGCCTCCCAAAGGGGAGGTACAATCTTGATTGCAAATGTTGCTATGATCGGAAGCGTCAACATTTCCCAGAATAGACGCTTCGGGCGGCCAACAATAAACCATTCCATCTCTTAAATGAAGGGGTAATGCTTGGGAGGATTGCCTTCTAAGATGGAACAGAGTTATATTCCATTAATATAACGAAAAGAGTCTAAGTGTGCGTGTGTTTGTTTATGTATGTGTGCATGTGTGTGTGTGTTTCAAGTTTACTTTCCTCCTCACGAGGGTAAAGTAAGACACAAGGGCCGTTTATAACCAGCTACAACCACTATAAATCGGCCAAGATCAAAGTGTAGTATCTGTTCTTCAGATGCGACACTTCCATTTCTCGTTCTCTTTCAGTGGAGGAGAAATCCTTCACGATTGAGACAATTTTTATTTTTGTACCTTTTCTCCACGTTTAAAAAACGACCCTGTAACTCTGTCCCGTGGGGAGGCATTGTAAATAGCTACAACCACTATAAATCGTTTCCTTTTCTTCCTCTATCCACCCAAACTAAACGGAACGTCCAAAGCAAAATTTCTTTCCAAGAACTACCCGTCCGTGGAACAAATTACCACGGTGTTGCTTCCCAGCTGAGTACAAAATGGTCGTTTTCAAGTCCAATGTAAACAAATTCTTGTTGAGTCGTCCTCTGAAATAATCAAATTCTGCCCATTTTCAACCATCCTTAAGATTCATAGGACAAACTTATTAAGGCTTGCCTTTGAGCCTTAATAAAGAGTGACTTATTTGCAAAAAAAAAAAAAATGATTTACTTTATTTAGATAGGTATGAACGAACGACCCTCTTTGACTATGAGTAAAATGAGAACGTCAACGTGTTCAAATGTCATAATCGAATACCTTCCCAGTTTTTATGTGGAAAAATCCAACCTCCGTACCCACTCTACCCCCACCCCCAGAAAAGGGGGCTTTGCGGATTAAAACAAAAATTAAAATTGCATCAATCTATACCTTTTGCCTATCTAATAAATAAATAAATAAATAAATAAAGCATTCAATTAAAAAAAAATAACGCATTCAAATTAAAAACTAACATATTCAATTTAAAAACTAAGGCAATCAAATTAAAAACTAAGGCATTAAAATTAAAAATTAACGCAATCAAATTAAAAATTAACGCATTCAAATTAAAAATTAACGCATTCAAATTAAAAACTAACATATTCAATTTAAAAACTAAGACAATCAATTTAAGAACTAAAGGATTCAAATTAAAAATTAACGCCATCAAATTAAAGATTTACGCATTCAAGTTAATAAATTATCGCATTCAAATTAAAAACTAAATAGTGCATTTAATTTAAAACTAAGGCAATCAATTTAAAAACTAAGGCAATCAAATTAAAAATTAACGCATTCAATTTAAAAACCAACGTAATCAATTTAAAAAAAATGGTGCATTCAATTTAAAACTAAGGCAATCAATTTAGAATCAATTTAAAGTCTCAAGTTTTCAATTTTATACACAATTGCTATAATAAGCAATCATGATCTAACGAGCATTAAAGAAAAACCTGAAACCGGGTAAATATAAGACAACATCAATTGATGCGAAACACCGTATTATCGAAGCTGCTTAAAATTACGGAGATTGGCGTGCCGTAGCAATAGCAAATGGCTGTAATGGAAGTACAGCGAGAAAGTGGATTGTTGAGGGTGCAAAAAAAAAAAAAAAAAAAAAAAAAAAAGCATCGACACGGAGCCACGAGGAAGAAAAAAAAAAGTTTCTTCCTTGTCACAAGGATTACTTAATGAAACTGTTAATTGTCAAATTAGCTTGAAATATTTATCGGAAAAATTACGGAACCATCCAAATCCAGAAATAGCAATAAATGTGTAAGGAGGAGTGGCCGAGAATATGAAAATTGAAGTGCGGTATCAGAACAGATACTACACTTTGCTCCCAGCTAAAGGGCCAATTTATTTAATAAATTTAAAAAAAAAAATGACAAAATTTCCATTCGACTTAGACATCGCGCCCTATTTGATTTGTGGGTGATGGGTGAGATGGCGTTCGAGTGTCATTCTTTTTGACAACAAAACTTTATGATTATTTTTAGTTAGATCATTTCACCAAAATACCGCACTCACTCCATGGCTTTAAGCGTACAGTAGAACACGATGGGTTTCCTGCCTCTGGTTACAGTATTTGCCCCGCCGTACGATGTTATTTATAATGTTATTTGATTAGTAATCAACGATTACATAAAAAAAGTCTCTAATGGGTTTCGATGAAATTTTATTTACAATATATATATAACAGTTATCTATGAACACGTGTTTCACGGTTACCACTCGTCAGCGTAGCTTGACTGTTCTAGGATTCGAACCTTGAATTCTAGAACAGTCAAGTTACGCTGATTAGCGGTAGAATCGCGAAACACATGTTTACAGATATCTGTTTCATAAGTAAAATAATAAATAAATAATTTACAATTAAATTTACCAAGATGGTAAAATTAAAGTATATTATAAATATTACAGAATTAATATTTATAAAGTTATCTCAGCCAGATGTAAAAGCTCGATAAAAGCGTTTTTAACTCATTTCAAAGTGTTTTTAACATGTTTTATTAACTGTTTACTCGTGTGTATATATATATATATATATATATATATATATATATATATATATATATGTGTGTGTGTGTGTGTATGTGTGTGTGTGTGTGTGTGTGTGTACTAGCAGGCCGCCCGGCATTGCGCGATCGTAAAATACGCTTAAATATATTTTAATTAATGCAGATTTTGTATTTATTATTATATTAAATTGCATCCAATATATAGTAATGATTTAAAAATTAAATATATATATATATCCCTGCGCCACCACCAAGAATCGAAACCAAAACGTTTAGCTTACGATTTACTTTTTCCTTTGACGTTAATGGCTGAGCAATGAAGACATGTTTGCTGCAAGGCTAAAAATCAAAACATGAACCAATAGCTATTACGTTATGCATGCATATTTGTAATGTTGTCGTTCGACCTTCACCTGGCAAATTCCATTTTTTTAATTTTCACACTTTTACACCGATTTCCCCGACTAAAACACAAATATAAAGTTTCTCATGGGTTTGAATACCCTATATGTTAAGTTACATGTCTATAGATCAAAAACTGACAGAGGAGTTTGGTAGGCAAAATTTTGTAAACAAATATATATACGCATACCTAAATATATACAGAAAGAGGTTTATGTTTACTATAAGCTTTTTATGTAAATATTATGCAAGTATAAATCAGGTAGAATATCTGCATGGATATAATTACACTTAATAGTTAACTAAAGATGATCAACCCATAAAAAAAACGAAAAAAAAACTTATAGGGAATTAATTAAAATGAAAGTTTAAAATAATATGCAAATTAGCTAGATCTTTTGCAGAGTGATGTAATTCCACGATCTACATATAACAAAGTTGTATTTTCTTCTTAAATAAATAGAAAAAAAAAGGCTTGATTTTTTTTCTGTTGTTCTTGTGTCAGGCCACTCAATGGTTTTTTTTTTTTTTTTACGAGTCAACCTAAAACAAACGTGTCGATATCTAAATGGGAGTGGGAGGAAAGTGGTGATATCAGACAAATAAACAAAAGCTAAACTAAACTTTGGTTTTATTTACATACGCTCTATAAAACGATATTGAACACTTTCACCCACTCTTAGTTTCCTTTTTTATATATACTAGCAAAAGTACCTGTCGTTGACTGGGTTCAAAAACAGCCTACAGAAAATGGACGCTGATTTATGAAAGTATGATAGGTTATGAAAAGGAAGGGTTGTAAAGAGATAGCTTCGAATTTAGGGGTATCAAAACCAAAGCAAAATATGATGAAAGTAAAAATAGATAACCCCTATAATTTATACCATACCTGTTCACACTGAAACACTTATCACAATATTCTGTGGATCTATATTAAAAAAACTTGTTAAACTTTGTGACATATTTCCATTCTATGGAGGTCAGGCGTGAATAAACACCCCATAATTTTATCATACCATATTTCTTAAAATTGAAAAATAATTATCAAAGTATACTTACGCAGATAGATATGAAAAGTATTTATTAAAGTTTGTGCCTATTTCCATTCTATGGAGGGCAGGCGCGAACTCAAACCCCACAATTTTATTACACCATCCCTATTTAAGTTAAAACATACTTATCAAAGTATTATTATGTTCATCTATATCAAAAACACTTGTAAACGTTTTTTGTTTTTTTTAATTTTAAATTGTTTATTTCCATACTTTGTGGACCAGGAGCGTACGCAGACTCCACAATTTTAATGAACCACCGTTCTGCCAGATCAAACATATCCATTCTTGTGTCTCGATAAATCTTCTATCATTATATGTGATCAGTTTTCTATAATAGTCAACCATATAGGAGACTATTCATGACCAGACACACACACAGACGTTCAGCTTTTTTATTATAGATATAAAGGAATAGCGCATTTTCGATAGTCTGTCTGCGTATCTCATTAAAACCTAGAACTACAAAAAAAAAAAATATATATATATATATACCTTAATCCATTGATTCAGTTTTACCCTGAACTGGTTATGATAAAAAGGTTGCTATAATACCCTTTTCCTTCGTGTCATCATAGGGATCCAATTAATGTATGGTGGGTTAGGAATAAAATACTTTCTTCCATTCTTAATGGTTGTTGTTTCAAAAACAACACTGAAACTAGGTTGAACAACCAACTGATTATTACCTTTTTCTTTCGTTTTTTTTTTTTTTTTTTCGTTTCTTTGTATTATATTGAATTCATTGTCTGATGTAAAGAATATGAATACATCCGGGTTCCTCCTCACGGGAATATGATAGGTTCGTGTTTGGAATAAATACAGACGGGTGTAGTAGCCTGGGGGAGACGTCGAAAGTTACACCAAAAGCCTAAAGCTTAAGCATGTCACCAGCTACGACCAAGAACGGTTGTTCATTAAGGCGATTTCTTAGATTGTATAACTCGATTGTAGTAAATATCACTCAGCTATTTCAAACGAATATATCCCATCCTGGGACATATCATTGTCAGATTTGGAAAAGAGGCAGTAAAGAGAAAAATGAAAAATACATTAAAAAACAATAACATGATGTGGAGACAGAGAGAGAGAGAGAGAGAGAGAGAGAGAGAGAGAGAGAGAGGAAGGAGGGGGATAAAGAAAGGTGTTATACTTTTATAACTCTTCTATTTTGTTTTCCACGCCCCAGGCAACTCCAGGCAGCTAAGCCGAGCGCGTTTATACTCGGGAGTAAAGTCAACAGAGTCTGGGCCATTGTTAAAATGCCCCCCCCCGCTTGACTGTGGTATGTTGCTAGTCTTGTGCAGTTTTAGAAAGTTCACCCTTCCCAGGCTCTACCTTCTCCTTTTGAGAAGAGGTTAGTTTATTAGGAATCATCCGAGTCATCCCTAGCGGGAAATGCCGATAGGCGGCCAAGTCATTTTTTTTGCAGGTGTATTCTTCCTCGAGAAGGTTGGCTTTTAAATCCCATATTCTCATCGTTGGAGTGAGATATACAAAACTCCGGGTATCTTTGTTAATTTTGAATATGGCAACTAACACGTTGTAGCAGTTACGTAATTGTATCTACTTTCTTTTACTCACTTGCGGAGTGATTTATGTGTTGTTCGACCAGAATATTTTTGCGAGAGATAGCACGTTCATCCAATCACGATTTAAAAACAATCAGACTTTAAGCATTGCGTTGACAAGACGTTAGATTCCTTGCTCGCCTCTCGCCATAAGTTGGGCAAGCGGCGAGATAGAAAATCTGAGTTCAGTACTTTTTTCCATTATAAAGGGGGTGGGGCGGTCACTGCTTATGAAAGCCCGAAGGTCACCTGAAAACAAAAGTTAATGTCAGGTGGCCGGTGAAACAGCATCGTGATTATCAGTAATGGCGAAATTTGGATAGTGTTTGTTTATCTAAGAGGACGGCTCAACAGGTACTTGTTCATATTAGACTTGAAAACGAGCATATCATAGTCAGCTGGGAAGCAGCCCCGCGGTATTGTGCCCCACAGGCGATCAGTTCTAGGAAAGAAACTTTACCCATGGAATTTACGTTTAGTTTTAAGCACAGATAAATAAGGGAAAGTGTTAGCAATTGTTGTAGGTAGTCGAGTGTTTGTTAAGAATGTTCTGTGACGGAGGGGGGCATAGATAGAAGCTCATTTTTTTTATTGTCATTTCATCCCAAACAAAGCCCAGAGACAGTCGTGAGAGGCTACTATTCGAGACCAGATTTGTCTGTTTACATCACACTTGAATTTCTGCATGCCAGTGCAGTCAGGAAACGAGGGGCCCGGGAGCGAATTCCAAATTTCAGCACTCTGAAAGAAAAGGCTATTCGAGTAGAAAGCTTTACGGCATCTAGGGATCTATACAGTGTAGGGGTGGGATTTTGCTGCTTGTCGAGTTTGTCGAGAGTATGGTCGTCTAGGGAGTGCTAGTGCTTTAAGTTCGTCAGAGTACTTGCGATAAAAAATACTTGTCAAACTGGCACAAGGATACCACGTTTCGGCGATGGGACAGAGGTCGATGATGGAGACGATCTTAAATAGCGGGAAATATAAAACTGTATACATTTGTTCGGTACCAAAGTCAACATTGACCATTATTGAAATGGTTATTTTCGCTGTTGCTGCCGTATGTTGCTGATCATGTGCAGTTCTACGAGGTCCACTCTCTCAGGGTTTGCCTTCCCCTTTTAAGAAGAGGGTTAGCTTATTTCTAATCGTATGAGGCGTATCTACTGGGCAATGCGTACTGGTTTGTTCAGATGTTTTGTTTTGCAGGCCAGATTGCCCTGCCTTTCTAAATCCTATGTTCTGACCCTTGTGTCAGATCTTCCCGCCGTCGGAGGGACATAAATATTCTACAATTTTTTTTTTTTTTTTCATCCAGATATTTGGTCCGGCATCAAAGCCTAATATTTTTATCTGATCAATCTCAGAAGGATATTCTCCAGGACCTCTTCCTTTAGGAATGGAATGATAGTCTCTATATATATAGCCGATCGTCTAAGACGATTCCGATGGAGTTGATCATGGCTAATATTTTTTATTAAACGTAGAGGTTTTGCGGGGAGGGGGGTGTAACCTCGCAATAAATTGACCCTGTGCCTAACTTTGTCGCCGCGAGAAGGAAGTAATGAAACTCTCCATTAGTTCCTTAGTCTTTTGATGTTCATCGTTTCTTTACAAAGTTTATATGAAATTTTACGAGTTAAACCTTGTTGTTTGCAATAGAGTCACCACTTATCAAGGCTCGAAGGCCACTCGAGGATAATAGCTAATGAATGTAAGGTGGTAGGATGGTAATCATTAATGGTGTAGATTAATTTGGAGCATTTAAGGGGATGGCTCAACAAGAACTTGTTTACAGTGGATTTGAAGTCTACCATGTTTTAATCGCCCGGGAAGCAGGCCTGTGGAAGAGGCAGGTAGTTCTAGGAAAGAAGTTTTGTTCATGAAGTATGCGTTTAGATTTAGGCACGGATGGAGAGTTGGGGAAATTGTTGATAGTGGTTGTAGCTAGACGGGCATGTTTTTTTGTGAAAGTTTGGCAAAAAGTGGACCATGGATTGAAGCTCAGACGAGCACTTGGCAAGAAAAAAATGGTAGAGTAGAGACAGGCTCACAACGTCTCTTCTGTGAGAAGGAGGTTGCAAGGAAGAGAAAAAGGGCATCACCTATTAAGTTTTGAAGCCGGTTTTGAATTCGATCAAGGCAAGATAGGTATTGCCGAGCGGCTCCTGCTCAGATCTAGCAACAGTACCATATTTTAGTACTTTTTAATTTTAATTTTCGTATGCACACTTTGTTAATGTGTGAGTATGGGTGTGTGAGTTCATCAGATATTGTGCATAGAGGTACAGGACTAGGTGTGTCAGAAACTTCGTGAAAAATATTTAATGATTCGACCCCCTGTATTTCCAAGCTTATAACTACTCGAAAAATGTAATTCAAACACTAATTTTTTTTTCAATTAAAGGGGCAAGGACCAAGGTTTCGTTTTAAAAAAAAATATATACAAACAACGTGGTTTAAAAAAAAAAAAGTTTTTTAACTTCGGACTTTACAGGTAAATTTCCAAAAAACTGTTCTTTTTTTTTTTAATTAGAATATATTATTTATTGATCTTTTATCTTCAATTTGTGATATATAAAACTTTGGCACATAAATTAATTATTTACTTTTTAATAGACATTTCAAAATGGGGGGGCGTGAATTAAATCAACCCCCTGTCTTTCCAAGCTTATAACTACTCGAAAAATGTAATTCAAACCCTAAATTTCTTTTTCAATTAAAGGGGCAAGGACCAAGGTTTCGTTAAAAAAAAAAAATAAAAAAAGGTTTTAAACTTCGGACTTTACAGGTAAATTTTTAAAAAAAAACTGTTCTTTTTTGTTGTTTTAAATTAGAATACATTATTTATTGATCTTTTATCTTCAATTTGTGATATATAAAACTTTGGCACATAAATTAATTATTTACTTTTTAATAGACATTTCAAAATGAGGGGGGCGTGAATTAAAAAAAACGTTTGTCTAAAATATTATATTTGGTTATTTGAAAGAGCATAAAATTTGACATTGACCCTCAAAATATTGTAAAAATAGAATCAATAGAAAAATTTTGATAGATTTTTAAATTTTAAAAATTGAAAAATAAAATTCAATTAATTTCATTACTGTTTTTTTTTTTTAATAAAATAATAATATTTCTATTGCTTTTTATACACCTTAATAGTTTATTTTGGAAGTATAACCCATAAAGAAAATAAAAAAAAACATTACGAGTTTTTTATATTTTATTCGCAATACGTGCTAGGGGTGTCAAAAAATTCATACAAAAATTCCGATACACCTAGTACAGGACAGTGCTGTGAACAAACCACAAATTTGATCAAAAAGCAAATAGATTAAAAAGTATGATGTTTACAAGGTAATTTTCGGTAAAAGGTTACACAGGTGTAATCGAAGTTAGATCAATTCAGTGAAACGACAGTGGCTGAATAAAATGCCCTTGAGTTGTGGCCACAGTGATAATGTCATCTCAAAAAGGCGTTTCATCCCAATAGAGGCGTTTCATCCCAATAGAGGCGTTTCAGGTGATCACAAATGGTTGTATAATAGTAACGGAAAAAGATATCGTTGTTGGTTGACAATTTGTGCTCGAGAATAATCAACCTATCAAATTCCCGTGCGTGCATCTTCATTCCTAACAATCAACCATCCATAATCGCCACTGACAATCACGATATAGTGTTATATTTTCATATATCATATTCTTTTAAACATAGCATAAATACAGCACTAGCTCCCTTTTTATGAACTTTTTTATAGATAGATATATGGATCTAGAAATACAGCGTATATATATATATATATATATATATATATATATATATATATATATATATATATTTTATATATTTTTTATATATATATATTATTTTATATATATATATATTATTTGGGGATAAACAGTTACATATGGTCGCTACAAATAGCCATCTGTTTCAGTCAAAGAGATTTCCTCAGGCGACCCAGAACCTCTCGACGCCATTCGAAAGGTTCTGGGTCACCTGACGAAGTCTCTTTGACTGAAACAGATGACTATTTGTAGCGACCATATGTAACTGTTTGCCCTCAAATAATAATAAAAATATTTTGGCCTTTTTATTGAGCACTATCAAACAACCTCGTTGTCTTCATTAGTCCCGACTTCTGAATACCTGCTGAACTGACAAATGCATGCTCCATATATAAAGCCGTCCGAGTAAAAGTGAGAAACTATAAAAATACTCTTACAAATTTCTAAACATTTTGATTTAGTTTGACCTAAAATTGGTCATGGTTTGGGTCCACGCGGTATCAAATCAGTGCGGGGAGGAGGGACAATAAATCTTTCTTCTATTTTTGCTGGCAAATAATTGTAGGTCAAATCGTCAGTTTGCGCCGATGTCTTCTTTCTTGCTTTCTTTCTATCAGTTGCTAAAGTTTTCCTGTGAATGGATCACACACACACACACACACACACACACACACACACACACACACACACACACACACACACACACACACACACACACACACACACACACACACACACACACATTATTATTATTATTATTATTAAATACCTACATTAGTGTTTCATCCTTTCGGGAATTATCAGTGCAAGGTGTCACGATTATATATATATATATATATATATATATATATATATATATATATATATATAGAGAGAGAGAGAGAGAGAGAGAGAGAGAGATAGAAAGATAAAGAGAATAAATTGAGGAGTGGTAGTCAAGAGGGAGATATGTTAAAAAAATTAACCTTGAATGAGGCAAGCAAAAGAGAGATATAAAAAATGAATGAAGGGAAAGTGCGATAAAAAAAAGTAGCTGAACTGATGACGGCGAGAAATACATGCATATATATATATATATATATATATATATATATATATATATATATATATATATATATATATATATAAAGGTTTTGAGAAGGCATCCTGAAAATTAATTTTCGGAATGTATTCAGAATACATTCCGAAAATTAATTTTCAGGATGCCTTCTCAAAACCTATCTTTTACCATAAAATATCTGATGGAGGTGAAACCCGCTTGAAACGTGTTATAAAAAAATATATATATTAGGTTGGTGCAAAAATGATGTCGTTTTTTGTCATGAAGTTGAACGTCAAAAACGACATTATTTTTGCACCAACCTAATATATATACGCGCGTGCGTGTGCGCGCGTGTGTGCGTGCGTGCGTGTGTGTGTGTATTTATTTGTTTTCGTTTGTGATACTTTTGAATGAATTCAATATTTATATGAAAGGGCATTTTTACCTAAATGCAAGTTGGGAATAATTTTCCGTTTTATTAAATTGGTACCTCCGATTGAGGAGCGGCATATATGTTGTTTGAAATATAATTATCCACACACACACACACACACACACACACACACACACACACACACACACACACACACACACACACACACACACACACGACCGCCCGCATGCACGCACGCACGCGCGTATGTGTTTTGGACGGACAATATTAATTGGAACTGAAAATCGGAAAAATTGAGGTATTGGAATCGGTATGCGAATTGAAAACATTGAGCCTATTTTTCGATGCCAAAAACAATTCTTTTTATATTTTTTTAAAACTTATTTAACCATTGCTGGTACCAATGATAAAACGATAAATAATTATAAAATTTAAACTAGATCAATCCATATTATTGTATTTTTACGTTTGTACAAATAGATGCATTTGGATTTTTACGCCCTAATATATATATATATATATATATATATATATATATATATATATATATATATATATATATATATATGAGAGAGAGAGAGAGAGAGAGAGGGAGAGGGAGAAATAAAAAAAGGAACATTTTTCATCATCAACGTTTCGTCTTTATTGCGAGATTTTCTCTGGATGAATGAAATTAAGAAAACAAAACACCAGTACAAATATTTGAAAATATATTTTTGATGTAATGAAATGTATGACCTTGTTCCATTTCATAAACAGAAAAGTTGTTGGAAATTCCAAAAAAAAAAAAAAAGGGGGGGTGAGGGTATGGCGTTGTGAAAGAAAGTAAGATTTTCTTTTATAACGTCGTATAGCCGTTAATATATTTAAAAAGATATGATGCAATTCTTTTTGGAACAAATGTGTCCGTTATGATTCAAATATAGATGTGAATTTGAAACGAAATTAGTGTATTTTTGTTATGTGATTTATTGACTGATTATATGTATTGATTAATATTGGTGGTGTTTTCTATGGTGTGAGAGAGTTAACCTATGTTTAAAATTAAATTATGTTCTTTTAATAGAAATTACTTATGAATAGCGACACATTATAGAAACTTCCACGTTGTTTAATTGTGCTTGAATTTGCGATAAGCGCTGATTCAAAAAGTCTTCATCGTAGTTTATTTGAAATAAATGTTGGTTGGTTGGTTGTTTTGTTTTACGGCATATCAACCCTTTTCAGGTTATTTAATGCCGAATCTGGTGATTTTGAAGAACGATTTTTTAATATAGTGTATTTGTTTTTTTAAGTCGTATTCTATTTCACCCATAGTTGGGACCCTAGCATGTACTACCACTCCGGGTCAGAGTGACCTGGGAGCAATGGCAATTAAAGGGTGGCCCCACACTCCCTAAGACCTGCAAGCTGGGGCCTCATCATTGGATATAGTTTACGGTCATATCCAGGACCTTGAAATAAATGTAATTATTTTTGCTTTTATGAAGTCAAAAGTATGATTATGCTGCAATAGATGAGAGAATAATGCATTCAGAAAATTGCTATTTCTTATATCTCTTTTATGTTCATTGAGCCTTTTTTCTAATCTACGTTGGGTTTCACCAACGTATATATGATGGCAATTTTGGCAAGGTACAGTGTATATACCTGAATTGGATATTGGTTTGTTTTGGAAAAAATAATTGATTTTAATGTTTGTTTTATAGTTTGTGATGTGGTTTATATGATCGGAATTCCTAGTTTGTTTAGCGTGTTGCAAATTATTGTGTTATTGGTGTGTGTAGGTAAAATGAATTGTCTGTTCACCTATGAAACAGAAAACAATCACTCATTACCTTTTCTAGACAAACACTCATTACCTTTTCTTATTATAAAATCCGATAATAAACTATCCTTCAAAGTTCACCGCAAAACTACACACAAAAAATGATTACATACATTTCAACTCGCACCATAATAACAAAATAAAAACAAGTATGATAATTGGTTTCTTCCTATGTGCATTCAGAATTTGCAGCCCAGAATATTTGGACGAAGAATTAAAATATCTCACAAATACTTTGAAAACCTTGCATATATTTTGCATTAAATGCAAAAAAAAAAAAAAAAAAAAAAAGCCACACAAATATTTCCCAGGATAAACAAGCAAAAATCATATACACCAAACATTTCTCTCATAAACAGACAATTTTTTTTACCCACACACACCAATAATACACTAATTGGCAACACACTAAACAATCACAGAATTCCAATCATACAAACGACAAACTATAAAACAAACATTAAACAAACATCACAAACTATAAAACAAACATTAAACCAACATCACAAACTATAAAACAAACATTAAACAAACATCACAAACTATAAAACAAACACTAAAATCTATTGTTTAAAGTTCACCGAAAAAACTATACATAAGAACGATTATTTACAGTACTACTCACACCACAGTGACAGAATAAAGACTGGCATGGTGATCGGCTTTTTCTTACGTGCCTTCATAATCTGCAGTCTCTAATGCCTTGATGATGAAGTTCAACATATCACAAACGCACTAAAAACATTACAATATCCGACTTATTTCATTTCTAATGCAAAGAAAAAGGCCACAAAATATATTCTGACACAAACAAACAGAAATATGACACACCTGACATATTCCTACTAAATAGATATCTCCTCATACCAACCCATACTAATAACACAACAATTTGCAACACTCTCAACAGACTTGGTATACACACGATGCAAACAACTTCATTAACGAGCGTTAAAAACCACTAGGCACTCCTCCGAAACCCCTACACCCAACACCGGCATATACTCTATCCCTTGTAATAACTGCCACTAGACATATATTGGAGAAACACGACATAAGTTAGAAATAAGACTCAGTGAACATAGAAGAGACATAAAGAACGGCAACCCCTTAAACGCACTTTTCTCCCACAGTGCTGAACATAATCACTTGTTCAACTTTGCAGACGCAAAAATCATCAAATTCGTTCCAGATAGAGCTGAACGAAGACTTTTAGAACCAGCACTCATTTCAGATACCAACACCATCAAGCAGAGAAAAGGATTCTACAATTTAGCCATCATTATTAGAAATATAATAATCAAAGAGCAAAATATCAATGTAGATCCTGGGTAGCTAACCGTTCTCCCTTATATAATTTTGATAAAATTAATAAGGTATTTACTAACTAACAAATAAATATAAATAAAAATGCGTTAAACAAATATAAAAATAACATAAAAAGCAGTTCAGTAAATATGCATGCATATATGTATATATCTAACGTCTGAATGTACATATACATAGAATAACACCCTCCCCTACACGAACATCTGTAAATTCTTTCCTAGAGCAATAAAAACACTCGTCTAGCTGAAACCACTGTCAATAATTTTCCAAACTCTTTATCTGTGCCTAAACCAAAACTTAGATTCCATGAACAAAGCTTCTTTCTTAGAACTGCACGCCTGTGAAACTGTCTTCCGTTTGCCTGTTTTCCAGCTGACTAAAATTTGGTTGTCTTCAAGCCTAATGTAAACAAATTCTTGATGCACCTTCCCCTTAAGTAAATCCTACTACTAACGATTACTACGATATATTATCCCATTGACTACTGTGCACTCAATAACCCTTATCCTTGAGTGGCCTCCGGGCCTTGATAAGTGGTAACCCCTATGTAAAAAAAGAAGCAACATAAAGGTTCTTTCTTTCTTCACTCGCATGCTGTCCGTAATCTGTTTCTTCAGCATTTTTTAATTCAATCCTGATGATGTCCCCTCAAATTGCGACGAAACGAATTAACGAATAGGGGGCGCCTCTCCATCGCCCACTCATCGCCTCCTTTCCACCGCCCCCCTCCCCAATGTAAACAGAATTTTTGTGAAATGTTAAACGGTATTCTACTCGGTAAATGTCGGCGCGTTACTCATGGAAAAACGGTTATTTAAACTGCAGAAAGACCTGTTAAACCACACAAGTTCTATAATTGAATAAACCCCTACCAAAAAAAAAAAAAGAACGAAAAACATCACCTGCTAAACTACACAAGGTCTATAATTGAATACCCCCCCCCAAAAAAAACGAAAAACCTAAAAAATATGTTTTTGTAAACTCGTGAAAACTTTTTTTTAGATTAATTACAAAGCATTAAAAACTATGTAACACACAAAAAAGGAACCACTTTTTTTTTAAACTTTTTTTTTTCAAAATATCCGCTAAAGATTCCTCGGCAATGTGATAAGTCACTTCACTACGTGAGTGCGCACGCGAACGCATCATGTAAGAAAACACTACTGAAGGCGGTCAGATGGCGTCAAATAGTCCCAGGTTTCAGGGGTTCATACCATGCAAACGGTAAATTTGTAATGGGTTTGATTATCAGATTCGTTGTCAGCGATCTGGAATACCCTTAAAAAACAAATTAGAATGGTTGGTGTTCTGTTATAGCGTAATGCAACATTTATCTTTATTCTATAGAGAAAATCATGTTTTTACAATTTTAATAGGAAATCGTAGTCATTACCAAGCTGATTTTAATCTCTATAGTTTGAATTATGCTGTCTCCCCTTATTTATTAAACTAGACCGATCAAAACATACTGTATCGATTTGGAATAAAATTTGATTTAATTTTCTTAGTTAAAAAATACTTCAAATAGTTAAAAAGATACAGTTCAAAATAGACTTCGTAGCCTGGCAGGGGATACCTTTTCTCTTCCCTGCAACCTCTTTCACACAGAAGAGATGCTGCGAGTGTGCCTCTGCTTTATCGTTATTTTCATGGCAAGTGCTCGTCTGAGCTCCAATCTATGCCCCTCCTCGCCAAACTTTCACCAGAAATACTCGTCTAGCCGATAACACTAGCAAATAATTTTCTCCACTCTTTATCTGTGCCTAAACCTAAACATATATTCCATGAACAAAGTTTCTTTCTTAGAACTGCACGCCTGTGAAACTGTCTTCCGTTTGCCTGCTTTCCTGCTGACTACAATATGGTTGTCTTCAACGTAAACAAGTTCTTGATGAGCCGTTCCGTGTAAGTTAACAAATTTACTGAATTTCCATTATTAACGATTACTATATGTCCAATTGACTACTGTATACTCTTTAACCCTTATCCTCGAGTGGCATCTGGGCCTTGAGAAGTGGTGATGCCTATGTAAAAAAAAAACAACAACAGCTACTTATCAATGTACATCATTTTTGGAATATGACATTCTTGTTCCGTACGTACATCGTGAAGTCTTTTAAAGTTTTTTTTGTAAGATTTTTCTGTCTGTTTGTTTCGAAAATAGGTTGAATTCTAAATAAGCTCCAAGCAAAATACAATTTTATTCTACGAAAAGACAAAAAAAAAAAAAAAAAAAATGGACGCAACCCCGACCCCCCAACTAGGTGAGATATTTCAATAGTCCCTATAACACAATTGAGCCTCATTAATTAAAAATGATAATGATATGACAAGGTTAACTTATAAAGCATAAAGGAAACTATTATTACTACTATTACAGCAGATTTGTAGCACTAATAGTAGTACGACAACTATTAGTGCTTCTATTTACTCTGCTGTACTTTTGTACTTCTCAGTCATTGGTATGTGCTTTTAGTTTGACATTATTTTACTTGTGTACATGTGCACTGTCTCATTTATATCAATGTCAAACTGACTAGTCATTCAGTGTCTCGATTGTAATGACTTCCTCTTCTTTTCTTGTTAATATTTCTTCTTCTTCTTCTTCTTCTTCTTCTCATTATTTTTTCTTTTCCTTCCTTTTCTTTCTCATTATTTTCCTTCTTCTTTTTCTTCTTCTCATAATTTTACTTCTTTTTCTTTTTCTTCTTCTTTTTCTTCTTCTTTTTCTTCCTCTCATTATTTATTCTTTTTCCTTCCATTTCTTTCTCATTATTTTCCTTTTTCTTTTTCTTCTCATAATTTTCCTTCTTTTTCTTCTTCTCATTATTTTCCTCTTTTTTCTTCTCCTTATTTCCTTCTTCTTATTTTTTTTCTTTTCCTTCCTTTTCTTTCTCATTATTTTCCTTCTTCTTTTCCTTCTTTTCGTAATTTTCCTTCTTTTTCTTTTTCTTCTTCTTATTATTTTTTCTTTTCCTTCCTTTTCTTTCCCATTTTCCGTCTTCTTTTTCTTCTTCTCAGTATTTTTTTCTTCTTCTTCTTCTTCTTATTATTATTATTATTTTCCCACTTCTTCTTCTTCTTCTTCTTCTTCTTCTTCTTCTTCTTCTTCTTCTTCTTCTTCTTCTTCTTCTTCTTCTTCTTCTTCTACAATACTAGTTCCATACCTACTTCTGCTTTTCAAAAGTAAAATTGTAAAATAGCAGCAACACAAAATAAATAAAACAAATAAATAAATAAAAATAAATTTAAAAAAAAAAACAGTAAGTAAAAACAATAGGAAACGATATGAAAACTCCCATTAATTTAACTAAAACTTTCGTGGCGGAGTTTTTGCATGAAGTTAGAGCTGGTAAAAAAACAAAAAAACAAAACAAAAACAAAAACAAAAAAACATTCCGACCGAAAAGTCACCAAGGGGAATAACTGATACTTTTAATCGAAGATGATTTTGGAGATTAAATTAAAGAGGAATAACTATTAACGACTAACGATTTACAACCCATTTTGCAAGTTGGTCATCCATGTAAAAATAATTCCGACCCCGGTTACAGTATTTTCTGAGAGGAATTCAATCAAATTACATATTATTGTTCTTGACATCATGCTACAACGATCCACAAAAGAAACTGAAAAATTCGAATCAAATGTTGATTTTGTGGTAAGAAAGTTATCAATGAACAAAATCAGGAAATTGACTGATTTTATTTTATGTATTGCGGCATTCTGTTGGTTTGTTTTCTTTTAGAAAAAAAGACAAGTGTTCTCGAAATATTAAAGACATTTACCATCTGGGTTATTTCAAACAATAAGTGCATGTTTACTAGTTTATATATGTGATTGAATTATAAAATCAACAAGACCTTCGTTTGTGTGTCTCTTTTTGTTCATACGTCACATCATTTCAACACCCGCGTATTCTACTTCTAATTTGTTTACCAGCAATGCTTCAAGCAAATTACCTTTTTCTTTTATATATTACACTAGCCTGGGTGCCCGGCATTTCCCGGGTCTTTGGAGGTGTGTGTTAAGCAACCAAAAAAAAAAAAAAAAGTGGTAGTAGGCAGGCATGCAGGCTCGAACCTGTGCAGCAAAGGCGGAAAAGAAAGTGAAAGAAAATCTGACGTCTTACCCCTACTCCATGACGCGACCGGAAGTTCGGAACGTTAAAATTGGACAAAGTCAATCCAACCGATACGATGACTTGCAAAAAATCGACCCCTCCTTGTAGAAAACTGCCCAGTTAAGGGTGAAGGTAGTAATGTATTTTGCCAATTTTTCGATATTTGTTGTCCGAGACGCCGAGCTTAAAAATGATGCCGATCTCGTGAAAATCCGTTGCCTATGTCAAAAGCTTTAGGCATACATACATACATACATACATACATACATACATACATACATTTAACCAAACAGAACGTTTCCCTGGATTGAATAAGAATCAACGAATTTTGTACAATTCCAAGATTTTTATTGTCATTGAAATCGGTTAAATCAACCATTTTCCAATCAAATCGATTGATTGCCTGCTCTAGTTGAAGACCTATTGCGGTGCATCGGGGGGGGGGGGGTCATCTGCCTCCCCACAGTGAATCAGTCAACAATACATTTCAGTTTCCATTATACTCTAGAGAACCCACTGTTAATTTTATAAAATTATTTTTATATAATGACGTGAATTAAAGTTTCAAATACGGAAGTCAAATATCATGATTGAATTGTGCTCTAAACAGACACATTCATTCCAAACACGCCTGTTTTATCCCAAAACTTCCTATTGATTTTATATGCTGGCCCTTTCTGCTTGTGCGGAGAAAAAAGCCCCCTTCTCAAATGCATTCGTGATGTTAGGCTGTATAAGAATGTTAACTTTGGTCAAAATCGAACTGTTCCGTTCTTTAATTGTGTTTTTTCGATTATCGCTTTTCAATACTTATCAGAGGTATTCTGATAGAAAATCTATCTGAGAACACTCTCAGACATATACAGTACATTTGAGTGAAATTTTTAAAAACATCAGACCAGCAGTTTCGGAGTCTATAGGAAACGAACTTATACACACACATGCACATCCTTTTCTATATAAATAGAGATATGAAAACTTGTATTACGTATAAGATATTGTGTAAATGCTTAAACAACAATTTCAGCAATTCTCCGATGCGAGGGATTAAAGTAAGCCCATCTGTTTATTTACATAACAGATTCTCCCTGTGGGAACACTGTAGAATATCGTAATGTTAAACCATTAGTTCTTAGCGCCAACACCGCACCTTCCTCCAACTGCAAAATTATTGCGTAAGTTCCACTCCTTACACCCGAGAGCACTGGTATCTCACACGGAGCACTCGAGTGCATATTTCCCACATTTCAAAACGGCAACTGAGTTGGTCTGGTCACATGGTATCAGATACCACAGCACAAAATTCCTTTCCAGACCTTCTACGGTTAATTTACCACCAGAACCAAATACGTACAAGAAAGCAACACAAATTACGCACAGAGACACCGCATTAGTTTCACACTAAAATAATCTTCACGTGTCGATGGGTGCAAAGTGCTATATAGAATGCTTTTATGCTACCGTCGAGGAAATGGAAACACACAGGTAGCAACATATTCTGAAATGTTCAATCACATTCACAGCAATACTTCAAGTAAATTACCCTTTCCGTTTATATATTACACTAGCAGGGATACCCAACGTTTCTCGGGATTGAATAAGGATCAACGAACTGTCTACACTTCCAATACTTTTGTCGCCGAAGTTAAGCAACGTTGAACCTGGTCAGTACAAAATGTGTGACCATTTGGGACTTTCAGGTGCCGCATGTACTCTCCTTTTATCTCGGTATTGTTTCTAGTCGTCCTGGACTTCTCCTTGCCAATGGATCCAAACAGTGCCGATCCAGGAGAGGTCTGGGTAGGGATTGCGCAACCCTTGCCTCACAATTACACGTGCAGCTTGCCTTACTTGGGGTATCCTTTGTCATTTGAGACTGAACGGGGGCATTGGCCTTCGAAATTGGTAAACTCGACCATTTTTCAACTAAATCGAGTGATTGCCAGCACTAGTTGAGGGTCCATTGCGGTGCACCGGGAGGAAGTTTCAAATGCTTCCTCGCAATAACTTAGTCAACAATACATTACAGTCTACACTGTAC
>NC_136514.1:47210922-47215922 GCF_053919585.1 Euprymna scolopes | reverse complement strand
AACTTTAATAATTATTAAAATAATTATATATAAATGATTATTTCCATTCGTAGCCAAGAGTGACCAACAAAATGATGTATCCTTACAAAGAGAAAATGTTATATATATATAGTAATATAAATATACAAGAAATAAATGTTACCATAGTCAATAAAAGTTACTTTTATGGTAGAAAAGTTCATTAGTTTTTATTTTTAAGTAGTTTGTAAAAAAAAAATTTTTTTTTAATTCACGAACCGGTTTAAAAAAATCAAAATGGCAGCGACTTTGAAATGGAGAGCCACGTTTTCAATTTGAAGGAGGGGCACCTGAGCATTGTGTTAACAATTTAAGAGAGTTCCGTCAACGTAAGGAATATTTATAAACATATTTTAATGTTTTCCGTTATTTTGTGCTTGAGGAATATTCGATTATGGCATGTGTAGTTTATATAAAAATTCATTTAAGTAGTTATCGCCTCAAATTTCGTTTTAATTTCGGTTCGCTGAAATTATTTCATGTAAAGAGCATTAAAAACTATTTCAAAGCAAAAAAAAAAACATGAACTGATTATTGATTATGGTAACATTTATTGTATATTTATTTTTTCAGGTAGTCGTTTGTTGGCTTTTCTGCTAAACACTCTTACTAAATAATATCGAGGAATTATCGAAAAACAAAGAAACAAAATCAGTTTGGAAAAATAATGAAGCTGTACTTACTTTAGTAAAATAATCCAAAACAGCAAAATGGGATATTAAAAAAAGTAAACACGCAATTACTTTAGTTTTTTAAAGCAAAGAATCGATATAAATATGAATAAGAAGAAATGGCGCCCTTTTCAAGCAGAACAGCTTCGTTCCAGTTTTACAGTATTTAAGATTAAAGTTAATGTGTTATTGTGGACCCTAACCCCTTTTAAAAAACCTTGTTAAACTTTGTGACATATTTACATTCTATGGAGGTCAGGCGCAAACGAACACCCAATAATTTTATTATACCATATTTCTTCAAACTGAAACATAATTATCAAAGTATACTTACGCAAATAGATATGAAAAGTCTTTGTTAAAGTTTGTGCCATATTTCCATGGAGTACAGGCGCAAACGCAGACCCCACAATTTTATTATACCATCCATATTTAAGCTGAAACATACTTATCAAAGTATTCTTATGTACATCTATATCAAAAACACTTGTAAACGTTTTTCTGTTTCATTTTTTATGTCCATACTTTGGGGGCCAGGCGCGAACGCAGACCCCACAACTTTTATGAACCACCGTTCTGCCAGATCAAACATACCCATTCCTGATCCTCGATACATCTTCTATAATTATATGCAATCAGTTTTTTAAAATAGTCAACCATATAAGAGCTTATTCATGACCACACACACACACACACACACACACACACACACACACACACACACACACACACACACGTTATAATAAAATTATGGGGTGTTCGTTCGCGCCTGACTTCCATAGAATGGAAATATGTTACAAAGTTTACCAAGGTTTTTTAATATAGATCCACAGAATATTGTGATAAGTGTTTCAGTATGAACAGGTATGGTATAATAAATTATGGGGTTTATCTATTTTATTTTTACTTTCAACATATTTTGCTTTGGTTTTGATACCCCCAAATTCGAAGCAATCTCTTTACAACCGTTCCTTTTCATAATAATTTCATAAATCAGAGTCCATCTTCTGTATATATATATATATTAGAGATGGGTCGATTCCAATATTTTTCCTGATTCCGATACAATTACAGATTCTGTATTAAATTCCTGATTCTGATATAATTACCGATTTCGATTCTGTATAAAGCTCTAAATTTTTAACTATAAAATGGTTATTTTGTCCCGATTACTGTAAAAACACATCTTAAATGTGCTAATATTTCCTTAAACATAAAAACACACTTGTGGGGGGGGGGGTAACTAGAGATTTTAGTTTAACTGAAAGTTTAAATCAATCTCGTATTATTTTGTTATTACTACAAGCAGTGGAAGATGTTTCTTAAACCAAAATCAAATAAAAAAGGTAATATAAGGAATCGATTTTGGCATCGAAAAACAGGCTCACATTTTTCTGATTTCAATACCGATTCCGATATCCCAAAAAGCTCCGATTTTTACGATTCCCGATTTTGATTCAGATTAATCGCCCCAACACTAGTATATATATATATATATATATATATATATATATATATATATATATAAAGTGAGAAAGAGAGAGAGAGAGAGAGAGAGAGAGAGAGAGAGAGAGGCGTAATGACTGACAAAGAAAATTCAGTAGTTTTAACTAAAACATATTACGGTCACCAGCAATTACATTTTTTTCTGGAAATCGCTCGAGACAAGGCATGAAACCACTAGATGTATGAAGCTCGCAAGAACGAAAGATAATTATCGCAAAGACAAGAAATGCCTATCAACCTTAGTCTTGAAAAGACCAGGGTTGAGATTAGGAGGGAAACAATGAGCAAAAACAGAATTCCATAACCTTGCAGGTTTTGGAAAGAAGGTGCTGGAAAAAGAAGCTGTATTATCATATTGTATCAAAACAGCGAATTGATGGAGATTATTAAACCAACAAGTCAAACGCTCTGGAACAAAGGAAGCAGAGAACACATCAGACAATTCTGAAGAGCACTCGCCATAACAGTATTTATAAAAGGTCTAAGATTAACAACATCACGGCTGTGTGAAAGAGTTTGCAGTGAAGAAGAAAAAGTGGTGTCAATCAAATTACAGATACATTTTTGCAATCTATCAAAAACTTTCAAATAGGACAGAGGTTTGAGTAAGGTTTGAATGAGATGCACAATTATCGCCTCATTGATTGCTAACGGGTGCGCTTTATAGTAATAGGCACACCTCAAGTGCAATCCACCGATAAAACACATTACAGCTATCTTTGCAGATGCCGGCATACAAACAAATATCACAGAAACGATAATATATGCAAAATAAAACATGCTTTGCAAACTCGACAGGGTCTCCTTTCAGAGTGTGTCCATTAAAATGTGGACATAATTTACAATGCATATAATACAGTCTAAACAAGAAAGCAGGTTACGGAGGTGTGTAGCGAAGTTGAAGGAAATGTCTCACATGCCGTAAAATGAGCGTGTTTTTTTATAACAGAAAGAAAGGATTGGAATTTCCTTGTGGAGCGTTTTTATATTGTCACATTTGGGTTGGTGCGTCTGCTACTAGTCTCTCACTCCTGGACAGAGTTCAAAAGAGAGTCGCTAACCTGATAGGTCCTGAACTATCATATAAGCTTCAGCATCTGTCCCATCGACGAAATGTTGCATTCATCTGCCTGTTCTACAAGTATTTTAATGATGAATGCTCTGACGAACTACAAGCACTTATATCCCCTCGACGTAAATATCCTCGATAAACCCGACAAGCAGCAAAATTCCACCCCTACACAGTAGCGATCACTAGGTGTAAAAAAGCGTTCTACTCCAATAGTTTCTTGCCCAGAACTGCTAGACTTTGAAATTCCCTTCCGGTATTTTGCTTTCCCAACTGTACTGACATGCAGAAGTTCAAGTGTAATGTGAACAGACATCTTGCTACTCGTCGCCCTTCATAATATCCCTGAAACTTATGTTCCCGGGAGTAGCCCCTTACTTCAAAGTGGCACTATGCCTTGTTTGGGGTCAAAATGGAATTATAATAATAAAAATATATCCATCGATTACAGTGTCTTGTACAATCACAAAATAGGAGATAATTGGTTCTAAAACTGTCTATGGTTAACCGTGAGAATAAGAGTGTGTAAAAGAGCATGTATGGCGGCTATATATTGAGGCATCTGCAAAATTACGCTACTGTAAAGAAAAATAGAAAATGACTATAAAGAGGAGAGAGAGAGAGAGAGAGAGAGAGAGAGAGAGAGAGAGCATGTTAGAGAGGACGATCATGTTAGAGATGTGGGTGACATAGCCAAAACGAGAAGCCACGCGTAGCGAGAGAATGAGAAATAAAGGTCTTTATCTACGACAGGAGTTGAAGTTCTTTCTAATTCTTTATTTCCTTTGCGACTGAGTCTACAACATGTCGGGTCTTGGGTGCCTACATGTTAATTCGTGTGTAAACGTGTGTAACGTTTCAAGCGTAGAATAAAAAGATATGTAATGTTCTACGTTATCAAAATACTTACTAAGTGAATATAATCTATATATCTATAAAAGTGAATTTGTCTGTGTATGTGTGTGTCTGTGTGAGTACATTTCCCTACCAAACTACTCTGTCAATTTTCAGTCTACAGACTCGAGATTTGACATAAGGAGTATTGAGATTTGGAAAAATCTTTTTAATTGGTTTTCAGCCAGAAATTTGCATGACAAGGAGTCAAAGTTCAACGATTTGACCTCTGAAAACTATACCACACTACTCCGCCAATTTTGGGTCTAAACACTTGTAATTTTAGATGTAGGTTACTTTGACATGGATCTAACTTTATAATTTAATTTAAGCCCAAACCAATAAACTTTAAGGCGTCAAAATTGGGGTCAAAGTTTAATAAATTTGATCTCTGCGGTCTCTACCAAATTACTCAGCCAATGTTTGGTCTAAACATTTGAAATTTTACATAAAATGTATTCAGACATAGGGCAAGCTTTTTAATCGGTTTTTGGCCGAAAATTTAGCTACTAAGGGGTCAAAGTATAAAATATTTGACCTTCGTGGTCTCTAGAAATTTATTCAGCCAATTTTGGGTCTAAGCATTTGAAATTTTACATAAAAGGTATTCAAACATGCAGCAATTTTTTTAATCAAGTTTTGGACGAAAATTGTTTACCAAGAGGTCAAAGTTGAAAGAGCCGACCTTTGCAGACTCTACCAAACTCCTCCGCCTATTTGGAGTCTAAACACTTGAAATTTTAGATGTAGGTTAAACTTTTTAATATATATATATATATATATATATATAAAGTTATGAAGAATGCATAAGGCCCGAGAAAAGCTGAACTACTAGTAAATAA
>NC_136514.1:47165922-47203422 GCF_053919585.1 Euprymna scolopes | reverse complement strand
GGTGACCCCGTTTACGACTTAGAATTATTAACAAAAACCCGACAGACGGGGAGAATACGTCGGTCAAGTTTTGCACTTGTGGCAATCGAACTGACGTATACCCACAGCTTTCATTTGTTGTTTTTGTGTTTTTGTTTAATATATTTTATTACCACGAATTACTGTGTTTATTGCTTCTTCCGAATAAATGCATATATATATATATATATATATATATATATATATATATATATATATATATATATATATATATATGCGTGTGTGTGTGTGTATATATATATATATATATATATATATATATATATATATATATATATATATATATGATCTCCCAAAACACATACTTAAATCATTCGTGTACATCTATGTTGATGACACGACCATCTATGGCAACACATCAAAAGCGTGACAAAGTTCTCTCTGATTCTCTCTCCTCTGATCTTGAGCGCGTGGTACAGTGGGGGAAGAGGTAGCCGGTCACTTTTAATGCATCCAAAACCAAACTTCTATGTTTACATCATCAACGCTCTGATCCCCCATCTGGCATCAATTGAAATGGATGGTCCTCGTCTTGGGGAGGCTCCATATTTTGACAAGCTTCTGGGTTTGACCTTTACTCCTGATTTTAAATGGAACAAGTACATCAGGTCTGTTGCCAAGGATGCTGCGAAAATGGTGGGATCCTTCTACCGCTCCAGAAGATATATATATTGGACATGAAAATTAAATACAAAAATAGACAATGGTTTAAAAATATCGTTAATAGTAAACAACAACAATAAATCTTACAGTAACGGTAATATTTACGTCTGTATGTATTATTTCTCTTATTCTCTCTCTCTTTCTGTTCGTCTCTCTCTCTCTCTCTCTCTCTCTCTCTCTATATATATATATATATATATATATATATATATAATGTGTGTTAGTGTGTGTGCGTGCGTGTGTGTGTGTGTACTGATGGTTATGCAAGCCTCTTACACATATGGTAGTCGGACTGACGTATATCGACACTTCTTTTATTCTATTTGTTTTTTCTGTTCAATATATTTCGTTTCCACTAATTACCGAATAGCTTTTTTGTCTTCCGGACCCTTACAGGACCATGGCAAGAGCCCACTTTCTTTCTTTCTGTGCATATTGTAACTCGAACCAACCTATCAGAGCAGATGAAAGCATTGTACCCGTAGCTGTCAGCAAAACAGTATATGATAAGGTAGTTTTTTTTTTTTTAAATCAAAAGTTTATTCAAAGTGTTGCTCCTGACCTCGATGCTTGACGGATTCGGTTGACTGCACTTTACTTCCATTGACCTTTGTCAGGCATTACGGCGCCCCTTCCATCACGACCGCAATCCAGCACGGAGGTGACACAAGTAGTTAACGACGCGTACTTGAGTGTGCGACGTTCGAATTCAGTTCGTTCAACAGAAATACATTCACTTAAGGATGTTGATAATTTTCACATGCCCCCCCCCAATAAGTACTCAATGTCTTTCTAGAAAAATTCTAACTAGAAAGATATCAGGGAGACGGATGCCAACAATAGAATCATCTTATTTATTCGAAATGAATGCATGATGACAGTGACCCAGTTAATAACGACTCGGACTGACAACCTGGGTGTGCCAGATTCGAACCCAGTTTGTTCCACAGAAACACTGTCATTTAAGGACGTCGTGAACCTTCACGTGATTCCTTTCGTAAGTGACCAATATAGAAAGAATTCTTAATAGAAAGATATCGGTGAAACGAATGCCAACAAAAATTATTACCAAGAATGATGCCAAACAACAACAACAACCACAACAACAGGAAGGTGATAGTGGTTAACGATGCGGACTGACAACCAGCGTGAGTCAAGTTCGAACCCAGTTCGTTCCAGAGAAACACTTTCACTTAGGGATGTTGACAATCTGCACGTGGTCTCTCCCGTCAGTGCCCGATATCCTTCTTTTAATAGGAAGTTATTGGAGAAACGGAAGTCAACAAAATCATCATCATGAGTGATGCTTAACAAAAAAGAAAGAAAGAAACAAACAAACAACAGCAGCCTACTCATCTCTTTCTACAGTGTGCAACAAGACTGCCTGTCATCATCATTTTGTCACAGCAATTATGGCAGCTATCAACTTTTTCATGCATCGTCAACTTCCGCAGCTTATGTGCCGAGTTCGAATTCAGTTCGTTCAACAGAAACACTTTCAGTCGTGAATGTTTGAGATGAGGGCTGATTGTTTACATTATTTTTATTGATCGGACTATTGTTCTCATCTTGAGTGTTATTTGTGCAACGTTTCGGTAGGATTGCCCTTCGATCGTCATTAGGCATATCGGTTTTTGTTTGGAAAAGAAAATCGAAAAGTTACTACCTCCGTAGATATTTTCGTATTTCTGTATGTCGGTTGTTGTTTGGAAAAGAAAATGGAAAAGTTACTAGCTCCGTAGATATTTTCGTATTTCTGTATGTCGGTTGTTGTTTGGAAAAGAAAATGGAAAAGTTACTAGCTCCGTAGATATTTTCGTATTTCTGTATGTCGGTTGTTGTTTGGAAAAGAAAATGGAAAAGTTACTAGCTCCGTAGATATTTTCGTATTTCTGTGAGTATGTCGGTTGTTGTTTAAAAAAGAAAATAGAAAAGTTTTTGCTCCGTAGATATTTTCGTTTTTCTGTGACTCAGGCTCACAGAAATACGAAAATATCTATGGAACCAGTAACTTTTCTATTTTAATTTCCAAACAACAGCCAACATGCCTGATGACGGTCGAAAGACAGTCTGACCGATACATTGTGCCAATAACACTAAAGATGAGAACAATGTCCGATCAATATAAGTAATAAAAAAATACGTTTACTTAGGGATGTTGGTAACCTTTACATGCTTCCTTCAATAAATATCCGATGTTTTTCTATCAACCGTTTCATGCATCAACTTCTGCAGCTTATTCCAGCTTGTGCATCTTATGTTTTCGTCGATGCCTTTATCACTACTGATGATGTCTTTCCTGCATCATCCAACCGTCTTCCGTAGCTTCCGCACTTGGAAAAGTTCTGCCTTGTTCAGTTCCCGTCGACGACTTGCCTTTTTTTCTCTCCCGAAGAAGCTCTCTTGCCGATCCAGCAGTAGGCTACGTATACACGGACCGGACATATTCGAGGCATTTCGTTATACCTCAGAGGCGTCCACATCAATCTCCGTAATTTTCAATTTTTATTCAAGCCATTAATTTAATGCTTTTTTTTTTCAAGCCATTATTTTTACATTTTTATTTAAACCATTAAATCAATGCTTTTATTCATACCATTTTTTTAAAAAACATTTTTTATTCAAACCATTAATTTTAATTTTTGGTTCTTATATATTATTTTTTAATTGGAATACTTTGAGATGGGTAATTTGTATATTTATTAATTTATTAAGTTGTGGACTATTATCCTTATCTTCATAGTTGGTGTTGTTTCGCCACATTTCGACCAAATAATCCTTACCCGAAGAAGGCCAGAGGATGAGTTGACCGAAACGTGATGGAACAACAATAACTATAAAGATGAGGATAACAGTTCGCAAATGAATAAATAAGTACTCTTGGTTCTTATTTAAAATAGCATTTATAAAAAACAAAACAAAAAAAAAAACAAAGCAAAAAAACAACAACAACATATAAACACAGAAAAAACCCTTGTTATGTACGTACCCGTCATGGAGCAAAGATGCTATATTCCAAAAGTCACGTAAATTAATCAAGTACTTTTATTTTTATTTAAAGAAATCAAATTTTATGACACGCCGGATGGGACAAGCATTAAGCGCCAACTATTTTAAAGGGTGCATTAAAATTCAAGGCGCAGGGCTGGACCATTCGATTCGATTAACGAGATTTATCTATTTCTCCATTATTAAGAAATCATTAATGGCTGCCAAAGATACTTAATCGCTAAAAATGATAAAATTTGTCCTTAAAAATTTAAAAAAAAAAAAAAAATACTTGACCAATTTGCGCGATTTTTTTTTTTAATAACTTCTACATTCCATGACCAGTACGTACACTATAATATTTTTTCTGTATTTTTTTTAATAAGTGGAATTCTAAATATGCATCAAGCTTTTATTCAAGCCATTAATTTTAAACTTTTATTCAAGCCATTAATTTTAAACTTTTATTCAAGACATTAATTTTAAACTTTTATTTAAGCCATTAATTTTAAACTTTTATTCAAGCCATTAATTTTAAACTTTTATTTAAGCCATTAATTTTAAACTTTTATTCAAGACATTAATTTTAAACTTTTATTCAAGCCAATAATTTTAAACTTTTATTCAAGCCATTAATTTTAAACTTTTATTCAAGACATTAATTTTAAACTTTTATTCAAGACATTAATTTTAAACTTTTATTCAAGACATTAATTTTAAACTTTTATTCAAAACATTAATTTTAAACTTTTATTTAAGCCATTAATTTTAAACTTTTATTCAAGCCATTAATTTTAAACTTCTCTTCATGACATTAATTTAAAGTTTTTATTCGAGACATTAATTTTAGACAAATAAATAAATACAAATGATTTCTTTGAAAGGGCGGGGACTCTATTTATCTTAAAATCAAACCCTTTCGATCCAGTTGTAACAATACTTCTGGAAGAAACGCATAACCGACTCACGGCCAACAAATATTAAATTGTTTTTAAATCAATTACGCCACACAGGAGTAAGCAAACGAACATAAAATGTTTTGGACTACTTTTTTCATCTGCATTTGCTTGAAAATCTTTTATGTCGTCAATTATTTATCGTTTTACAATTTTTCTTTTCAGAAGAGAAAAACAAGTTAAAACATGGCGTTATCTCCTTTCTTTATCAGCCATGTTTTCCCCTGTCGACTTGTTTTGTTCGCATTTCGAGTAATTGATTAAAAAGTGGCCTCCGTCCTGTCTGGAGAAATAATAGGGTTCAAATGCAGGATTGCTCTTATGGCAGTAAAAAAAAAAAAAGAACCTTTATTGTGTATTTACTTATCATGGAATATAGTATATTCCAAAAGTCACGAAAATTGATCATTCATTTTTTAATTTTTTTTTGTATCTGTGAAGCAAGTGTTGCGCAATCTACAACCACATCGATCTTGAGTCACTACTGCCTAATTCCAGTGGCTAGAAGAAAATTCAGGAAAACTCGAAATAGTGCCGAGATAAGCGGAGATCACATACAGCACCTAGTATTCCCACAAGGTTTACTCATTTTAGTACTGACCAGACTCTACGTTGCTTAACTTCGGTAATCTAACGAGAACTGGTGTGTCAACCTGATTGCGTCGTATATACGAGGTGCCTTTTAAGTTTCCAGATTTGGTTTGTACAGGTAGTTAAGATTGTTGTAGATTTTTGGAAATTCAGTATGTTATTTCTATATGTCTTATGAGATGACTAACCAATTTTTATGATTTCAGGTTCAAATGAACAGCTACAGCAGGAATTGGAATACACGTTACAAAAGTCCGATTGCCACAGCTGGTGAATATCAAAAATATAATCTGGTCCCGTGGACACTCTAGAAGAACGATATGCAATAAAATTCTATTTCAAACTTGAATAAAATGCCACAAAAACGTATGGAATGCTTCAGACTGCTTTTGGACCAGCTTGAATGAATCAAGCATCAGTTTTTGAGTGGCATAAGAGATTCAAGGAAGGCAGGGAGTCTATGAGGGATGATGAGAGGTGTGGGAGCGGTAAGGTAGTCAGAACACATGAGTTGATTGGCCAAATAAAAAAATTTTATGAATAAAGACCGTGTGTCTATAGAGGCAATAAAGTGCACAGTTTGGTGTCAGTGTGGGAACTGTACACATAATAATTCGCGAGGAACTGAAGATGCGGAAGATTTGCACGAAGTCACCAGTCCAGAACTCCATCCTTGTCACAGACTATCTGACCAGGATGAGCATCAAAACAGTTCCTCACCAGATTTTGTTCCCTGTGACTTTTGGTTATTCCCTAAGCTTAAGGAAACCTAAGAGACTGTCGTCATGAGACAACCAAGGAGATGAAAGAGGCTGTCATGAGGTAATTGATACGTTCACACAAGAGGACTTCCATGGGGATTTCCAGAAGTTGTCTACAATTCTAGTTTTTAATTTTTTTGTCTTGAAAGGATGAAACACTAGTGTCTGTAGGTATTTAATTATTATAGTAAAAAAAATAATTATGACAGCCCCTTTAAGAAATACGTTTCTTATCGTTGAGCACTTTCTGTTGAATTAAAAAGTCGGTCAATTTAGCTCTTATGCGTAGATCATCGTATAACGTTTTGATCACTGTCTGTCTGACGTAATGAACATTTAAATTAAAATGTTTAAAATTCAACGCTATTTCACATGATTAATGGTAGCCGAATGGATACGGCCTCCGCTAATCGAGCCAGAGATGTCTCGTGTCGCGGGTTCGAATCGTTCGACTGGTAGTAATCGTGACACCCTGCACTGAAGAATCCCGAAAGGATGAAACACTAGTGTCTGTAGGTATTTAGTATTATAGTAAAAAAATAACTATATATATATATATATATATATATATATATATATATATATATATATATATATATATATATATATACACACACACTAATGCACGCCCGGCGTTCGTGGTTGTACAGTGCGCTTAAACATAATATTTTAATTCATGTAGATTGCGTATGTATCTGTATCGATATTGTTTCCAATTGTCCTTGACTTCTCCTTGTCACTGGACTCAAACAGTGCCGATTCAGAAGAGGTGTGGTTAGAGATTGCGCAACACTCGCCTCACAATGGCATGCGCAGCTGCCCTACAGGGGGTATCCTTTGTCTTTCAAGACTGAACAGAGGCATCATTCGTTCGTTCATTCACCTCAGCTGATATTTGGGTTTGACGATGAATGCCCCGGAAAAGTCACTTCTGATCAATGTTTCGTTTTAAAATATGCAAACCAAGAAGTGACTTGCGGCGATTTTAAATGGTACCTCTCCGTTTATCGTAAATTGAACTCATTAAGAAAAAAATTAAGAAAAAATTAAAATAAAATGGTGAGGTACATCCAGGTTGAACTGGAGACCATTCGATCTGTAGTCGATTACTTTACCTCTGACCTACATCTTCAGCTGATTCTGATTCTTTTTTTTTTTTAACGAGAAATAATGAACTGAGAATTGAATCTTCTTTGATTTGCTGAGAATTATCTCTCTTAGCCGGTGAAACGTAAAATAATCCACTGTAAAAATTCTTTTTATCTATAAAAAGGAAATACTATTTTAAGGATCGGATTTTTTCAATTTTCCATAGTTACCGGATGGATTTCTGTACAAAAATTACCTAAAAGCACTGCCAGACAGATAAATTACCCTTGTGTGAAATTTGCAAAAAAATAGGCTCAGCCGTTTTACAACTTATGAGGAAAGAACTCACACACAAATATGTATGTATGTATGTATGTCAGGTCATGCCATATGCTACTGGTACCATGTAACCCAGTACTACCTGCCTCATGGTCGGATCACCAGCGACTAAACTGGTTCCCCCACCAGACTTGTTTGGTAAGGAGGACGGCTAGTCTCCCTGAAGGATTAAAAACAAGACATTCCAAAAGGCGAATGAATCCTTTTTCGGGGTCAACGGCCGATTAGCACCGTGTATATATATATATATATATATATATATATATATATATATATATATATATATATATATATATATATATGTATATATATATATATGTATATATATATATGTGTGTGTGCGTGTGTGTGTGGTGTGTTGGGGGGAAGAGGGCTCCCGTAAGGCAACCTTTCTAGGAGAAGAAAATCACTCATTTAAAAAACTATAAAGCGGGAGACCCGTACCCGCATTAAGCTGGTCTGCAGTTTAACTTGTTGCTTGCTTCTTGCTTTTGCTTGTTGCTGGATCTCAACATTTTGAACCGAGAGAGAGAAAGAGATAGATAGATAGATAGAGATAGATAGATAGATATATAGATAGAGAGAGAGAGAGAGAGAGAAAGAGAGAGAGAGACTTAGCTGTCGTACAAAGCTAAAACTCTGTAACATCATCTTTGTATAGATACTCCCTCAGGTATTTGGGCTCATGGACATTAAGTGTCTGAAGGAGTGGCACTCGTCTGATAAGGCCTTGCAATCATCATGTATGCATGTATGTATGTGTATGTATGTATATGTTTGTGTGTGTGTGATTATTAAAATGGATGAAATCCGACGATATGAAATTCAAAATGGAGATGGAATAACCTAGAGGTACGACGTTTCGCCCGTCTTATGCAGGCTTCCTCAAAAGGTATGGTCGACCCCCCCCCCCTTGAAAAGACAAGCGAAAGATCGAACCACTAGGTCTTTCCGCCTCCATTTTAAATTTCATATATGCACATGTGTGCGTATATATATATACGGTGTTTGCCCGGGTGTTTGGAGTTGTATGCTGATAAAAAAAAAAAAACGTCTTTTTTTTTTTAACTTTGTCCCCTATTATGACCCCTTAACATTTATTGTTTGGGGCTCAAATCCAGTTATTAAGTTAGATCCATGTCCACAGAACCTATATATAAAATTTCACGTGTTTTGACTCCAAATTGTAGGAGGAGTTTGGTAGAGTTCTCAAAGGTCAAATCGTTGAAATTTGACCTCTTAATCGGAGGTGTATGCTGTGCAAAAAAAGCAAAAAAAAAACAAAAAAAATGGTTAATTTTTTAAAATTTTGACCCCTATTATGACCCCTTAAAATTTATAGTTTCTGGCTCAAATCACTTTATTAAGTTAGATCCAGGTTCAAGGAACCTATATCTAAAATTTCAAGTGTCTAGACCCAAAATTGTCGGAGGAGTTTGGTAGAGTTCTTAAAGGTCAAATCGTTGAAATTTGACCCCTTAACAACCAAATTTCTGGCTGACACCCGTCACATCGATTTTCCCAAATCTCAGTACCCGGTATTTCAAATTTCGAGTCTATAGACTAAAAATTGACAGAGTTATTGCGTAGGGAAATGTACACAGACAGACAGAGACACAGACACACAGACAGACAGACACGTTCACTTATATATATATATATATATATATATATATATATATATATATATATATATATGAATAAAATAAAATGAAAATTACAATTGAATTTACGAAAATGATCCAAGATGGTAAAATTAAAGTAAATTATAAATATTAAAGAATTAATATTTATAAAATTATCTCAGCCAGATATAAAAGCTCGATAAAACCAAATATGAAATAGAGCTTAGTTATGTCTCGGAAGTAGAGTGAAACGCACATCTTATTTTTCTTTTATTAATATCATTTTTTTCCTTGTACACATTTTTGTGAATTATTCCATGGATTTCTGCCTTTGGATTATTATGGACCATCTTCTTCCAATTACGGGATTTCCTTGGATTTTACTTGTACAAATGGAAATTCTTTTAACTTTCTTGAAGTTTTACATTTGGATTTTACTTACTTGTTGTTTCATCAAATACTTCTGCATGCAAAATCCGATCCCGCATTTTGCTAATTCCTACCCTCTGATGAGAAGGAGAGTATTTCTTCGAAACTCCACGGATTAAGGACTATCCATTTATCTAGTGTTTCCTTTTCAGATTAAATATGTTTTTAACTCATTTCAAAGTGTCTTTTAACATATTTTATTAACTGTTTGCTCATATATATATATATATATATATATATATATATATATATATATATATATATGTGCATATGCGTATGTATATGCATATATATATATGCATATGCGTATATGTATATATATATATATGCATATGTGTATATATATGCATATGTGTATATATATGCATATGTATATATATATATGTATATATATGTATATATATATGTATTTGTATATATATTTGTATAATTATACATGTATATATATGTGTTTGTATATATACGCATATATATATGCATATATATGCATATGTATATATATGTACATATATGTATATATATGTATATATATGTATATGTATATATATATGTAGATTTATATGTATATATATGTATATATATGTATATGCATATGTATATTTATATGTATATATATATGTATATATGTATATATATGTATATGTATATATATGTATATGCATATATATACATATATATATATACATATATGTATATATATATATATATATATATATATATATATATATATATATATATGTACATGCAAAAATAGTTTTCAGGGGTTCACAAGCAAAATAAGATTGGGAACTCCTAGTCTAGTAGGATATCACCTTTAACTGATCGAGGTATAGTACAGACAATAAACTCGGCCCGAATGTCGTCTCCAGCGGCGGCATTGGCCATACTGACGTACTCGTAGTATTAGTAGGTTACCAGCCAAACTGTCAGTGACTGTAATATCGTAAAAATCTAAATATCAGCTGCATTAGTTCTCTTGGTTAAAAGAAAGTGTGACTGCCGGTTTGGGTTTTGAGGGAGGTGGTGGCTACAGCGTAGAGGGGAGTGATTGCATGTTTGGGTTCATTCTCTAACCTAGTTCTTCCCCTCCCGCCCGCTTCTTTTTTATCTCCCACCCCCTCCCGTATTTCTCTACACACATCCAAAATCAAAGCTGCTTACCGGCGAACAAGTGCGTGTGTATAGCAACCGCCGAGCAAAGGTAGATGCGTTTGCGTGGGTGGTGCGTTCGATGATGATGGTGGTGATGATGGTGATGATGATGGTGACAGTGCACTGTGGTTGCACTTAACAATAATATGTTTTGATGGTAAAGTGTTCACATACGTTTACCTATTGCTAATTAGTTAGGGGCGGCAGTTTTACTTTAATAGTCACAAATCCCAAATAGCTGCCAAACGTTGACGGGTATCTTAAATATTTCAACCCGGTAATGGCTGCCAAATGTTACGTCACACCTTATGACCGGTGTTAAAAAAATAATATCCCCTTTTACTTTTCGTCCGGTTCGATTATTGTTGCCACATCTGAGGAGGAGCTGCTCAGAGCATCTTTTCCTACAAAACCGACTTCGGAATCTAGTGAGCGACGTTCATTCAACATTTCATAGAAAAAAATGTTATCATCATTGCAGGTGTTCGACTGAACGTCACTGTATGGTTCTCCTTATAAGCCTTTCGCTGCAAACCCTCGTCCAGCTACAACAACTATCCACAATTTCCCTTACTTTCTATCTGTGTCTAAATCTAAGCGAAAATTCCATGAACAGAGTTTCTTTCCTAGAACTGCTCGTTTGTGAAACAATACTACGGAGATGCTTCCAGGCTGACTATAACATCGTCGCCTTTCAAGGGCAACGTGAACAGATTCTTGAAGAGCCGTCCGCTAAACAAATGATCAAACTTCCATTACGGTACCCATTAACCCTTATACTTGGTGACCTTCGCGCCTTGATGCGCGGTGACTATGTGATGCGAAGAAAAAAAAAATTAAAGGTTCGCGTTTTACGCTAAGCAAAATAATAGAAATAGCTGTCAATTTTTATAACCAATAAAATCAAAAACAAAACAAAAAAACAAAAAAAAAAACAAAAAAACAATAAAAATTGAAAAAAATAAATATACAACAAATAAATGTTACCAAAGGCAAGATCATTTACAAAATTTTGGCATAACATTAGATTTCCGTACGATCGGTGATATTTCCACCACTATTTTATTTAATTTTCGATTTTTGAACGATTATCGAGAGCTCAAATGACTGCAATAAAATCGCCATTTTTTTGTTCTAACTTTTTGTTATTACTTCCGTTTCAAAATAAATAAATGCTTTAAACTAAGTAAAAAAACAAAAAAAAAATAAACACACACACACACACACACACACACACACACACACACACACACACACACACACACACAACTTATCCAGGTATGCAGAATCATATTTTATCTTGCCTTTGGTAACATTTATTTGTTGTATATTTACTTTTTTTCATCCCCTTTTTTGTTTTGTTGGCTATTGTAAGAAAATATCTGAAATAGTATATCGGTGCTATTTGGTAGTGATTGAACGATTCCAATATTTTTCCCGATTCCGACACCGTTACCAATTTCTTACTGAACACTAGATTTCGATACTTTATAGATCGCTAAATATTTAACTATAAAATTATTTTCCCCAATTACAGTAAAAACACGTGTTAAATGTGTATATATTCTCTCAAACGTAAAAACCCATGTGTGTGTGTGTGTGTGGGTGGGGGTGATTTTATTTTACTGTTAGTTTAAAATCAATATTTATTATTTCAGCATTACTACCAACAGTGGAAGATTTTGCTATAAACAAAATCTATAAATATAAAAGCGAAAATGTATGTATGTATGTATGTATGTATGTATGTATGTATGTATGTATGTTCGTTTTTCCCCGATGTCCACGAAAGGCTTCTTTCAAACAAGCGCTTGCTCGCTTCACAACTTTTTAAAACTTTTCAAATCATCTATAAATTGTAATATCTCACACTTAACCACGGAGCTCGCCTCTCTATTTAATTTTATTCACTTTCAAAACTTAATTATTCCACATTTCCCGCATCGGCACGCGTTACATTCACTTTTCGATATCCGCTTCGGTGGCACGGGCGACAAGATAAAAGTGTAGTATCTGTTCCGACAGATGCTGCAAGCTAAGACTAGCAAAGACCATATGTGGGGGTAACCCCACATATCTGACCTTGGTCAATGTAGGGCCAACCCTTCATACCAACAGTTACTATCCAGCTCCCATTTCCCACCTCTCGGGAGCTGGTCCCCCCTTTCCCTCTCCCTCTATCTCCACATTAAAAAACGGCCTTGTGCCTAATTTGCTCAGTGGGGAAGCAAATAAATACCCAGGCCCAGAGCCAGTTTGGTCAATGTCGACTTCGTCATATCAGACTCTAGCTTTCATTTCGCTCCTTGTGAGCGGGTTTTTAAAAACAAACAAACCCATTTATTCAAAACTGTCCCGCACAAAATAACTGCTGAATACCTATCGCCGTCACGTCAATCAAAAACGCGCACCTGTTTTTTTTAAAAACACTTTACTATTTTCCAACTGCGCGTCCTCAACGCTTCGGCTTTTTTTCACATACCCCGAAAAACACCCGGGCAACGCCGGGTACACCTCGCTAGTCAAATATAAAAGACAAAACAAAATAGCAGGTCGTATTTTGTTGCCGTTACACTGGTTGAAATGTATGACGTAACATTTGGCAGTCATAACTGGGTGGAAATCCTCAAGATAACATTAACTGTCCATTTTTTTTTTTAACCTTTAAGCCTAATCTAAAAAAATATAGTGTAATGTAATTTTGATTTTATATTCTGGTACTACATAGTAAATAACCCCACCCCGCCCCCGTAAACGCGTGCGCACACACACACATCCACACAAACACACACACATACACACACACACATGCAGTCAAGCAAAGGTCAATATCATTTACACCTTCCCAAAAATACGAGGTGCCTTAAATCAGTTTCGAGACGTTTTTTCTTTCGTATGGGCACACATGAAACTCTAGTCTCCTTCGAAGTAATCTCCTCCGGCTGCAATGTTCTTGTACCGTTCCAACAATTTCTGGAAGGCCCCGTGGAAGACCTCTTGTGTGAGCGTGTCAATGACCCTCGTCACAGCCCCTTTCATCTCCTCGCGTAATGTTTATGTGTGTTGCAGAAGATATGAAAAAAAATCATTATCGTCAATACAAAAGGGATCAGTTTTTGGGTCTTTTATGTTCAACCATTATATATATATATATATATATATATATATATATATATATATATATATATATACATATATATATGTGTGTGTGTGTGTGTGTGTGTGTGTGTCGCCAGAAATGGTGTCTTGCACGCTGCGCAGAGTCCTTCTTTTTTTTCTTTTTTTGCAATTCATAATAAAGAAAAACAACGAAAATAAAAACGATGAAATACTATCGTGAATTGAAAAAAAATACTATTCTGTCACACCACACCCATGTACGTATATATATATATATATATATATATATATATATATATATATATATATATATATATATATATATATATATATATTTGTGTGTGTGTGTGTGTGTGTGTCGCCGGAAATGGTGTCTTGCACGCTGCGCAGAATCCTTCTTTTTTTTCTTTTTTGCAATTCACAATACAGAAAAACAACGAAAATAAAAACGATGAAATACTATTGTGAACTAAAAAAAAAAAATAGTATTCACACCACACCCATGTACGTATATATATATATATATATATATATATATATATATATATATATATATATATATATATATATATATATATATATATATGATTACTTCATTTAATCACATAAATTAATATACGAAAATATAATTTTATGTGACAATCTTCAGTTTTTACTTCAACAGTACTCAATACATAGGTAGAGATGGGTAGTAAATATGAAAATATGCATAAGCCTGACGAATTCTCACGAGAATGAAACGCGGAATATTCTGTGTAGCTTAATTGCCATATATATATATTCGTAACTTTATCTCTCTCTCTCTCTCTCTCTATATATATATATATATATATATATATATATAATATCAGATATAATATCAGAATAATGAGATTAACGGATTTTGTGATATCAAGTCTTACAAAATATTTTTGGGAGGTAATATTTTTATATAAGACAATCTCAGCCAAATAAAATTGTTCAAGATAGAGCAAATTAAAGATTGACAGTTTTTTATATTTAAATTTAATTAAGAAAATACAATTTTTCAAAACAAAAAAAATATTATTTGAACAAAGATTATAACATTCACAGTAATTTATTTAATTCATTGATTTTCGATGTAGGCTCATTGCTAATGACCTTCCTCTGAGGAGATGAGCCCACATCGAAAATCCGTGGGTTAAGGAAATTACTTTGTATATTGTATTTTTTTTAACAGTTGCTAGTGTTTAAATAATTCTAAATGCTGACATTTATATCATGTATTAGTTCCAACTAGACACCAAAACTTAATTTTCTTTTTATTTCAATGTTTTCTTTTTTTTTCTTTTTTGTTATACACTTGAAAATATTTTCGTTGTGATACGTAAAAGATAAATGTTTTAAAATATAATTTGATTATGACTTAACACAGAGACTTTGTTACTGGTTTTAAAGTAGATGTCTGTGCAATAACAACGTAAAAAAAAAAATGATGCGACAAAAATGTGGAACGATTGATAGATTTCTTTACAAATTAAGATAGAAATTATGGCCCATTTTATACCACTGGATGTGTAATGATCGTCTCTGGAGCTGAAGTTGTGTATCTTTGTAACAGAGCGCGTGTGGTCACGTGTGAAAATATCGACCTGAGCCAAAGGATAGCTGGCTAGCGAAAATATTAGCAGCAGCAGCAGCAGCCCTTAAAGCACGTATGCAAATTAGCAAGTGTACGCGAGCTTGCGTCACAAGAAAAGGAGAGAAAATTACTCCACGCGGTCGGGAGAGAAGAAAAGTGCGGATCGGGCAAGATAGAGGCGTGAAACTCGAGGGCAAGAAAGCGCGGGCTGGCGCCGGCGTGGCGTAACGAAAGCACGTGCGTGTGAACAAATGTTGAAGGAATAATGAAATGCGTTGTTTCGCAAGAACTACGAATAAATTCATTTCAATTGCACTGTTCAAAAATGCCGAATCGGATTTATATATTTATTTTTGTTTGTTTGTCCTTTACGACGGTACCAGACGGCGTGGGGGTCCGAAAGAGGTTTGAACTGTAACGACAAAGCTAAAAAGTAACGGCCACGCAATTTCACATATCTCTCAAGGTGTCATGGCGGATTCTCCTTTTACCTCTCAAGCCAAAAGCGACCACTCTTATTCCGTCGGTTGGAGATGAAAATGTTCAAAAGATGGATTTCTTTGCTAAATATGCAAAAATTATTTTAGGGAAACAAACTTCCCTTGCAGACAATTATTTTTTTTATCATTTATAAGTGCAATAAGGATTTCTTTCAATTTCAGTTTTTTTTTACATAAAAGTCGAAGTCAGCGACCACTTTACTTCTAACCCGGCGCATCTGCACACTATCAAACACTGTCTTCTCCAAAATAAACACATAATAATAATAATAATAATAATAATAATAATAATAATAATAATAATAATAATAATAATAAATGAAAATAATAAAAAAAACAACAACAAAAAAACGGTAAAGACTGAACGACAAGAAACGTCCACGTTGAATATGGCTTCGTACATGGTGCAGTCAGCCATCTTAATTGTCTTTTTTGTATTCGATTATATTACTCGTATTTTTATTTTTGCTAAACATCGCATTAAATATTTTGAAATACTGCCGATGGCATTTTGCAGGATTCGTCTCAAGGTAATACCAATCATAAATAGTGAATCTACGATGCAGAAGCGTTGAAATGTCTGAGTAAACCGGGAAACGAGAAACAATTTCATAAGGAATTTAACCTGGATGGGCATCACTAATTTAGCTTACGAGTTGCCCCCGGCCATAATGGACGCGTACGCAGTGTCGTCCTTGCTAAAACGTATTAAAGATATCCAATCGCTGGGCGAGTTCTTGTGACGGGAAGTGGCCGACGACGACGACGATGATGATGATGATGATGATGATGATGATGATGATGATGCGGAGGAGTCTCGCCGCCGTGATAGATGAGCATGCAAATAGCAGGCGGTCGTTTTGGCCACCAGAGGTTTGAGCCAACGGACGAAATGATAAAATAAGTTTCATTTTTCTAGTAAAAATTATCTTATTTCTAAGACCTTTGCATACAAGTTTTAACAAAAAATGGCGGATAGGTGTAAGCTGTTTACTTCGCGTGCTGGACCGGAAGTACGAACACCGATTCTTAGTAAAAAACAAACAAACAAACAAACAAAAAACAACGACAAAAAACAAAAGAAAAAAACAAAAAAAAAAAAAACGGGTGAAATCAGTTATATAAAACAATTCTTCACTTCACAATTTTAATTACCTGCTCCTGCGCGCGCACGCACACACACACACACGCCCCCCCCCACACACACGCACACGAGCACACGGAAAAATGTCCATACAAAGTTATGGTTTTAGAGGAATATAGCTCTCCAAAATCCTTTCTAGATAGGCAGCAAAATAACCATGAGCAGCCCCATAGGCATTCACCTGTGTTGACATCTGAAACCACAGAACATCTTCTCAAAGGAGGCAATACTTAGAATAATTACATCCTGAAACGAAACAGAACGTTCTGATTCTCGTCTGAAGGCCAGGTAATATCGAAGAGTTATGTTTATTCTCTGGTATTTCAAAGAATAGAACAAAAGCAGAAGTAATATTGGCGTGGGTTGGCGGACTCGTGTGTAGGAGAAAGAAACAATCGACATCAAGAGAGTTCCACAAGCTTTGAAATACTTTTCTGAATTTTTGAGATGAGGATTGGTTATACATACCCATCTCTATACTTATTACTCATATATATGAATGTTTTTGCTTATTATTTGTATATATTATCTATTGTTTATAATTTAACACGATATGGGAACCAGTAATTATAAACAATAGATGATATATACAAGTAATAAGTAAAAACAAAATTCCCGAATTCGACAAGATACACATGAAGAAGGTCGGAGGTTGCATCGACCGAAACGTTGTGAGAAGAACATACAATTTTGGAATACTTGTAACGAAGTTGCTGGAAAAAGAAACTGTTATATAACCAGTTATGTGTACAACAAATAGCTAGACCAATGAGTCAAACGAGCTGAAATAAGCAGGGAATACCTTCTGCAATACCGAGGAACACATAGCATTATAGTACTTATAGAAAAAAAAACTGTGACTAGCAACATCACGGCGTTATTATTGTATATCCATAGTTACCTTTTCTGTTCACAGACACACACACATACACACACGCGCGCGCGAGCGCACGCATATATATAATTATAATTAAAATTAAATAATAATTATTTATTTTTACATACAGACACTAGCGTTTCATGCTTACGCAATCATCAGTGTAGGTAACAATTCTTGCTTGTCATGAGATTCGAACCGAGCAACGAAGCCACCTTTTGCTCCACTTGCTCAGCCTCTACGTCAGGGCGACCAAACAGAAATGAAGGGAATTAAGAACTATTAAACACCAAATTCAGGGGAATACATTAGACAATCTAGAGTGTTCGCACGAGCAGAAGTAGTGCACATTGAATAAACGCTAGTTGATTACCTTATTTATAACTCTGCAGATAGTTCTTAAAGAGGCTTGATAATTATAATTAAATAATAATCATAACAATACACTGGAGCCTCTACTCCTGATCCTCACTGATTGTATTTATCGCTCTTTACCCCTCATATTTATCTTTGTTGTATTTACGATGTTGTCGTTTACACAGATGATAATTTCTAGCTCACTCTTTTTCTAACAAGGCCTGATCGGGCGTCAAAGAATGACGTAATTGTCCATTCTGATAAAGCAATGACGAGTGCTATTAAATTCATGATCGGTTATTGGAAGATAGGAATGTTTGGAGAACAAAGGCCACAACTAAAATATAAGTGACGAACCGACATGCGACCTTGAGCAGAGCGTTTGAGAGTTGGATGAAGTTGGATGAAGTTTTAGCAGCGTTGAGAGAGAGAGAGAGAGAGAGAGAGAGAGAGAGAGAGAGAGAGAGAGAGAGAGAGAGAGAGAGAGAGTTTTTTACATCTGGGTAGCCCGAGGGACGTTGTGGCCTTCTAATGTAATCAATCAGCGCTTGAGATACGGGATAAATGTTGGGGTAGAATTTAGGTTCTAAGGAATTACATAGCGGCGTGTGGTTCGACCGACATTATGTGTTAGATGCAAATAAAATAAACATACAATTAAAACTACAAGAAGAAGTCGTCTCGCGTGTTGATTGCATAGTATTCGATTCGGAAAAGTATTTATTCCAGCGGCCATTAGACGAGTTGGAACCAATGGCAAAGCGGCTACTAAACTGCACGACACAAGAAGGAAATAGAAAAAAAACACACAGAGTATTGCCATGAAGGAACTGAGAGAAGGTATGTATGTCTATCTTAATGACTAAGAAGTATGTGAACTTGTATGAACACGCATTAAACAAAGTATGTTATATTGCAAAAGAGACAAAGTGTGGGTGGAACCCATTCCTGAAAATTACCATATAGGTTATATTTTCTGAAATATTAAACAGTTTAAAGTAGATATCAATTTAATAAATATTTTTTGCGAGTATTTTTGGATGGAATAATTAAAGCACGATCTCCTATTAGGAAATTCAAGCATTTCAGAGATGCATTCAGCTCGATTCATAATCCTTAGACACTCGTTAAAGTAAATCCATCGAATTTTCATTTTTCTTAACACCTATTACGCTTAAGCCCTCTATTTTAGACATTTTCTAGAATGAAAATAATGTCACGGATTTAGATGAAAATTTGAATACAGATTCTAGATATAAAGTCTAGTGCCATTAGATTTGAATTTTAATATTTTTTTACGTCTCTTCAAGAAGATAAAAAAATTAAGATCTAATAATACTAGACTTTATGTCGAGAATCCGTGGTGCAAAATTGTTTTACTAGTTTCAAAAAGGTTCTTCATCTGTGTGTCTGTGAGTGAGTTTCGTTCACTATGGACTCTGAAACGACTAGGTCGATTTTTATGAAATTTCACACAAATGCACTTTATGTGCCTGGGATGGTTCTTAAATAGGATTTCTATCGAAATACATTCCGATAAGTATAAAAAAAATCGATAATCGAAAAAATCGATTAAAGCAGTAACAGTCCGATTTTGACCAAAGTTAACACTTTTATACAGCTTGTTGATAGCAGAACGTGAATTAATTCGATTCGTCAGTTCCTAGCAACGTCGTTTATAAATAGAATCTCCCGACTGTGCGGGATCATACCCCCATTATATTTGAGGATGTATCTCCTAGCGGCTTCGGCTGCAGGGAAACAGGGTAGAGTACTCGTCAAGAATTCGTTCTTGACACACAGCCCGACAGATGAGGGGCCGGGAACCGGGAACCGGGTCAGCACCTATATATATATATATATATATATATATATATATATATATATATATATATATATATATATATATATATATATATATATATATATATATATATATATATATATATCCATTAATGTGTAATCACCTTTTTCTTTACCATATTCCCTCTGCTTAACTTATTTTGTTTTCAAGTAAGATCTTTGACTTATTTGTTGTTTCATCAAATACTTCTGCATGCAAAATCCGATCCTGCATTTTGCTAATTCCTACCCTCTGATGAGAAGGAGAGTATTTCTTCGAAACTCCGCGGATTACGGACTATCCATTTATCTAGTGTTTCCTTTTCAAATTAAATATGTTTTTAACTCATTTCAAAGTGTTTTTTAACATATTTCATTAACTGTTTGCTCATATTATAAGCTCTATTTCCTATTTGGTATTATCGAGCTTTTATATCTGGCTGAAATAAGTTTATAAATATTAATTCTTTAATATTTATAATTTACTTTAATTTTACCATCTTGGATCATTTTGGTAAATTCAATTGTAATTTTCATTTTATATATATATATATATATATATATATATATATATATATATATATATATATATATATATATATATATATAAAGGGATTTGTTGAAGATATCATACGTATTTCCGTAATACCAGTTAAAAGATTATTTTGTTAGTTTAATATGCCGATCCATTGTCAGAGTGGCAAATGCTCGTCTGAGCTCCAATCTCTGCCCCCCTCGCCAATCTTTTACGAAAAACACCCGTCTGGCTTAAACCACTGTCAATAATTTCCCCTACTCTTTATTTGCGCCTAAATCAAAACGTAGATTCCATGAACAAAGCTTCTTTCTTAGAACTGCATGCATGTGGAACTCCCTTCCATTTGCCTGCTTCCCAGCTGACTCAAACTTGGTTGTCTTCAAGTCCAACATAAACAAATTCTTGATGAACCGCCGCCTTAAGTAATCCAATTTACCAAATTTACATTACTAACGATTACCACCATATTGTCCCATTTACTACTGTACACTCTATAACCCCATATCCTCGAGGGGCCTCCGGGCCTTGATAAGTGGTGACTCCTATGTAAAAAAAAAAACAAAACAGTTTCAGTGTGCAGGTTTATCAGTTTCCATTTTTGTTCAAAAGCGGGTTTGTTGGTGGTCGTAATAAGGTAGTTATTTTTTTTTATGAATTTGAATGGTTCGATACCAAATTTGTTGTGGTATGAAAAGGTCACAAAGAAAGACTTGGGCAGGGATAAAACATATTTGCATTTATAATAAAACAGAATGTCTAGAAGGAGTTTTAGTACTTAATGCCAATATGGTGTACTGCGGTATATCTATACCGTTTAGAGAGTTCATATATTGTGCATGGGTGTATCCCCACAAGTTTTCTTTGTATTATGTACATATTAATACGATAGCGTGTGTGTTCTTTTGTGTGTTACGCTTACATCCGGGTCGTTTGATTGTTATGTTCTTCTATTTCTTGTCATAAATAATTTTACCAAAAATTCTTCATAAGTTTTGGTTTCGGTTTCGACTATAGCTGATGGCGCTTACATCATCTTTTTTTTTTTTTCTAAATAATTTTATCAAGAATTCTTCATAAGTTTTAGTTTCGCTTCGATTATGCGATATGATTTTTTTTTTATAAGATTTTATTTCGGTTTCGATTCAAGCTAATGCACCCAAGTCATATGGATATTTTTTTATTTTTATTTTGAAATCGTAGCTTTATAACATATAAAAATCAATGGAACATTAACTCTATAATAATATATACGAAATCTGCAAGAATTAAAATATCATATTTAAGCGTACTTTACGACCGGGCTTTACCGGGCGTTCGTGATAGCTTATATAAATACTTTTGCAGTTTTAACAAAAAAGCTACAATAATATCACAGCGTCTCCATTTACACTGAACATCTACATAATGCTAACATCAATATATTACACGTGAATAAGTCCCCTGTGGAATTTCCACAGGCCCCGCTAGTACTTTATTATTCTCGTTAACCAAATTTGATTACCTTCATAATGAATACAGATTAGATCCTTTTGCATATCCAACTGCAAATTTATTTAATATCTTAAATTTGAAGATATTAAATATTAAATCCGCAACGTAATGGTCGTAACTATGTAGAAAAAGAAATTCTGGAACACAAAAAAAGATGCTTATTTTAATGGTACTACTGCAGTCTTCGTAACTCTTCAACTTTTTGAGTTAAAAAATAGGAGGCTTTACGTTTGGAACAATCCTTGTAATTTGAAGACTAAAACGAAAAAAAAAAAAAAACCAACCCAACTTTTATGCGGAGTCTATTTCTTATATTAACTAAAATATGTCTAAATCTATTACTAATAGAGATTTTATTGTATGTGTTAGTCTGATGCTGAAACTAAACTGTAATTGCTAGATCTGAAATTGACACTATAATAGTACTATGTTTCAATGTCAATTCAGTGGATAAAGTACTGTACGCTCTACTGCCATAATATCATCTTCCCATGTATTATAATGTATTAGTTTATTGAATAGCACCGTCTGCTTGAATGCCTATTGGATAGAACTTGAATTGGAGAGAACCTACTAGACATCAACTTTCGAGTGTTCTTCGGTCTGTTTATATAGAGTTTTGTTGGTGACCTTGACCTGAGAAGTTAACTTTACGGCTTGTATTTAACTCAGAACACATTCGGTCTCATTTGTTAGCTTCAAGAGCATTTGTGGTTGACCTGGGTTGATTTAGACCATCGGAACACCAAGTTTGATTTAAATAAAACAAGTACTTTATAAAAAATCAAACAGTTTTCGTCTTTTATATATAGATCACTCTGTGTAGATATTCATTTCAGGTTATTTTAAAAATAAATTTCATATAAATCGGAACATATGCTTTCTGCTAGCTGGATTGAACGTATACATTATATAAAAATAAATAAACAAAATTGTTAATGTTGGCGTAATCTCAGAGCAATAAAATCTGGCAGAATTTCCAAATAAGAAAGAAAAAAAAAAGATTCGTTCTTAATCTATGACCTGTCAGTTTTTTTTCTCCTTTGCTACGCTTTTTCCTTCAAATATATATCGATTTTCTGCATCAAGGATGAAGATTATTCTTTCTATAAAACTTATAAGTCAAAAGAAACACATGCCAAAAATGTTATTGAATAGCACCGTCTGCTTGAATGTCTACTAAAGAGAACCTGAATGCCTACTAGACATCAACTTTCCGATGTCTTGGGTTTGTCTGTATAGAGTTTTGTCGGAGACCCTCATTCTCATCAGAAGTAAACCCTGACCACACCCCTCCCAAAATAAATAAATAAATAATTAAAAAATTCAAAAGAAAAAACTGCGCTGTCTCCTCAAGCCATAAAAAGCATGTACACCGAGTTGGTGACAGAGGCACCCCCTTCTATTATCTATATATCTATAAAAGTGAACGTGTCTGTCTGTCTGTCTGTTTATCTGTCTTGTCTGTGTACATTTCCCTACGCAATAACTCTGTCAATTTTTAGTCCATAGACTCGAAATTTGAAATACCGGGTACTGAGATTTGGGAAAATCGATGTGACGGGTGTCAGCCAGAAATTTGGCTGTTAAGGGGTCAAATTTCAACGATTTGACCTTTAAGAACTCTATCAAACTCCTCCGACAATTTTGGGTCTAGACACTTGAAATTTTAGATTTAGGTTCCTTAAACCTGGATCTAACTTAATAAAGTGATTTGAGCCCGAAACAATAAATTTTAAGGGGTCATAATAGGGGTCAAAGTTTTAAAAAATTAACCATTTTTTTGTTTTTTTGATTTTTTTTGCACAGCATACACCTCCAAACACCCGAGCAACGCCGGGCACCCCTGCTAGTTATACTATAAATAAAAGCCGCACACAATGAAGGAGTATAATACAACGGTCGTTCCGAAAGTAAAATCTATTTTTAACTAAAAAAGTTGAAAAACTACGAAGACAGAAGTAGTAGCATAAAAACGAGCGCACACTTCGTGCTCCAGAATTTATTTTTCTACAGAGTCACCACCATTCTGAATGCATTTTTGCCAAAAGAATTTAATGGCACATCTCTGCATCTGACGCACGCCCATGATAGGAGTTGTTTTCTTAGCGTCTTACACGGTGACTGAAGATGTATTCATGACCTGAAAAATTTTATCTCTCTATTGCAGATATTGACGGTGTGAGACTCGAAGAAAGCAAATCCTATCATGGATATGCGTCAGAAGGAGAGATGCATCATTGAATTCCTTGCAAAATTCCTTGCAAATGGTGGCAACTATCTATAAAAATAAATACCTGGAGTACAAAATGTCGCTCGTTTTAATTTCACGAGGTGCCTTTAATAAGTTTCCAGACTTTTTCAGTATTACACACATGGAATTCTAGTCCCTTTAAAGTAATTTGCTCCGGCTGTAATGCACCGTTCCAATAACCCCTGGAAAGCCCCATGAAAGTCCTCTTATGTGAGCGTCTCAATGACTCTCGTCACAGCCTCTTCCATCTCCTCAATTGTTTCATAAGGACAGCCTCTAAAGTTATCCTTGAGCTGAGTGAATAGCCAAAAATAACAGGAAGTAATGTCTGAGCTGCAGGATCTGAACAGTTTGACCAGCTCCCTACTGTCATGACAACGTATTTCTTTCTGATCTCCTATGAACACCTTTGGGACAAACTTCGAGCAAATTTTCTGCATCTTCAATCCATCGCGAATAATTTTGTGTGCAGTTCTCATACTGACATCAAACTGTGCACTTATTATCTCAGAGTGGTCCTTATTAATGAAATTCTTTATTTGGCCAATCAACTCTGGTGTTCTGACTTTCCTACTCCTCCCACACATCTCAGATGGTCCAAAAGCAGCCTGAAACACTCTATCCGTTTCTCTGGCATTCTTTCAAAGCTTAAACCAGAAGTCTATTGCATAACATTATTCTAAAGTGTCCCCACGTTCAGATTGCATTTATGAAATCTACCAGCTGGGACAATTAGGAATTTAGTAGGGGGTATTCCAATTCCGGGCGTAGCTGTTTATTTGAATTGGAAATCATAAAAAAATAGTCAGTCATCTTATAAGATGTATAGCAATAACATACTGCATTTTAAAGAGTCTATAACAATTTTAAATTCCTGTACAAAAAAAAAAAAGTCTGGAAACTTATTGAAGGTATCTCGTATCGCTCCTGTCTTTGTAGCTCTTCAACTTTCTGAGTTAAAAAATAGGAGGCTTTACTTTTGGAATGGCTCTTATATAACAAAGCGCTTCCCAGATGCCCATACACAGCCATGTTTCATTGCTAGCATAAGTGCATTGAGAATGATGGTGACTATGTAGAAAACTAAATTCTGGTGCGCAAAAGGTTGCTTGTTTTAATGGTATTACTCCTGTCTTTGTAGCTCTTCAATTTTTTTTAGTTAAAAAAATAGAACAATCTCCGTAATTTGAAGACTTTATTTCTTACAAATATTATTTAAAACGAAGGAAAACTTTATGCCGACTCTATTTCTAATTTTTGTTAAAATATTTTCTAAATCTATTACAAGTATAATTACTAATAGATCTTTCGTATGTGTCTGTCTGATGCCGGAACTAAACTATTACTGCTATACCTGAAACTAAAAGTATACTCGTACTCCCTTTCGATGCCTAATTCAGTGGATAGAGTACTGTATGTTCCTCCCAGGTATTACCTCCTACTTCTTTGAAGGGTAGTAGTGTAGTATATGCTCAAAGCACTCGTTCATGCCTTGATAGAGTGCAAAACCGAATTCGAAATCTAGTGTGGAATACTCTTTTTGTTATGTAGAGCACTATCGGGTTATGCCAAGTAATCTGGACGATTATTATTATGACCTTTCTTGATGTATAGAAAACATATATCAAGAAGAAAGATGTTATTAACTTGATTTTATTTTGCGATACTTTTTGAATGAAATTTAATCATTTATACGAAGTGCATTTTTACTTAAATGCGAGTTGGGAATAATTTTCCCTTTTACCAATTTGATGCCCCCCAAATAGGTGGGGTCGGCATATATATTGTTTTTAAAATATAATTATTCACTAACACGTGTTTCGTCTGTTACATACTGGGTGTTATTTTAGAAGGTACCAAATATGGGAATATGTTACGTTGTTCTTATTTTGATGACGATTTATATATTTGTTGTTGTTGTTGTTGTTGTTGTTGTTCATGTTAGTAAGAGTCTTAGAGTGATAGAGACAGTCTTAGGAGTGTTCATGTTGTTGAGTGTTGGAGACATTGGTGAGATATAGAGACAGGGTACATATAAAGAGAGAGACAGTTCTTATATATAACGAGACAGACAGGGTACAGATTTCTACAGGAGCACCAAGCCTGTAATTCAACTAGAAGATATTTTTTTGAATATTTTGATAGATAGACCTATGGTGCATTTGACATTTACGTTTTGACAGTTATACATTTTTATAAACACAAAGTTCATATTAATACAATTTCACTTAACCTTTGTTTTGGTAGAATGACACAACACAAGACGGCAGTTATAAAAACACATGATGATACGTTTATTTCTTCTTCGACCGGTCGGACATGATTCTGTATTTCAGGAATTCAAAGTTGTTTACATGGTTACCTTTAAGCCTCCAGCTTCCCAGAGGGGGCCTTGACTCTAACGGAGAATCGGTCTGATCTCCTCTGCTTCTGTGATCTGACCCCTCTGATTCTCATCTCGCTTCTCCCCTAACTAACTTCGAACCCTCCTATATTGAGAAATTATTTCTACCCTGAAGTCACACGTATGTCTGGTCAACGTGACCACAACTCACGTGTTTCCAACATGCGCGATTTGCACGTTTTGAAACCATTTCTGACGACCAGGAAATTTCCCATTCTCTTTGTTTGTTTTCCAAAGGAATTTAACCTACTTGTCTAATTCTGTAACCCATGTTTTATTATGCATTCTTTCTAAGAATTGTGAATAGTTTTTCCATCCAAATTGTATTTATTAAATATTTTAACAGAATCAACAATTTAACTGGACATTCCATTTAAACCTATTGTTCTTTAAAACTTATCTACAGGGTGCGATCCTTGTTTGATCTGATATCATTTTCATTTAACTAATTCTCTTTTATTTTTTACTTAAATGAAAAGGGGACAGTACCCCGTCGTCTACGACTCATCAGAGTGGCTGAATTTCGAATCTCGGTAGATTCACTCTGATGAGACGTAGACGATGAAAAACGTGTCAGTGGATAATTATACCTTAAAAACAACATACATGCCGCTTCCCATATGGGGGTACCAAATTGGTAAAAGGGAAAATTATTCCCAACTCGCATTTAGGTAAAATGCACTTTCGTATAAATAATTGAATTTATTCAAAAACCTATCGCAAAAACAAAAAAAACAAAAAACAAATAAATAACATCTATATAAAACGCGATACATCCAACAGTCGTGCGAGATAGCACATTGGTAGAGGTTTAAGATTCTAATTATCAAGACGAAAGATATTTTTAGGATAAAAATATGGTAGAAAATCATATCAAGAATGTTAAAACAAACAAGAATGTTCAAACATAAACAATAGAGATGATTTTAGTGATCTTAATGCGTTGTGAGTTAATGGCGTAATTATTTTGATTTTGAGATACGTGCATCTGAGTTTAGAGTTTGGTTTTCCAATTTCGGACAAGTTAACATAAAAGATATCGTCTCCGCGCTTTGGAAGCGACTTTAGGATAATGTAAAAAAAAATACGTCTTGCAACTACGGTGGGAAGTCAAGAATAAAGTTATATGAAATACATAACATACTGTTGTGTGGTTTGCATTCAAAAGGAGATAAACTTGAACAATGAGAAGAGACGAGGACACAACGGAGAGATGTATGTTATTTGCTACACAGACTGGTGTTAATGAACTGTCTTATTATATGTGAAACACCTACACATGCATACAACAACAGAAGAACATTTTAACCACTAGATGTCACACACTATATATATCACAACGTTAAAGATAAATCTATTATGTAGACCCTCAGTTGATACACCGCCCGACTATACAAGATTTCCTCCATTACTGTCTCTTTCTCACATAAGAGATCTTGCTAGTCTTTCTCTTCTTTATCATTATTTTCATTGCAGACGCTTGATTGAGCCTTCATTTTTGGTCGGTTGTAAAATAATCACAAGAACTCTTCTAGCTACAACTACTGTCAGTAGTTTCTGTTGTGTGATTCATAAGTGTTGTGGTGGGACTCACTCATTTACATATGTGGATAATATTACACATAAATAGAAAGACTCGGTTAGTCTGAGTGTGTGTTAACCAGAAGCCACCGAAGGCCGAGCCGAGAGCAGATATGTTCTCCAGCCAAGACTCTCTTACTTGACAACCATTATGTAAATGTACTGTAAATATACTTTTCCTAATACACTTCTTATTGATCTACCTTTGTTTGTTGAGTCTTCATTTGTATTGCCTTATACGTTATTTGGTTCAACCTGCAAACATAACAGTTGGCGACGAAGATGAACGTCAACCATAACAATAAGATTAGCCGGATCGTTAGTCATAGTTTGTTTGAATCCGGAAAATTATGCACAATCAGACGTAAACAAAAAAGTCTATTGTACTTTTAATAACAAGTAACGAGAATGATTAGAACAATGTTTACTCTCAAGTGACAGCACTGGCAGCAAGGAGGGGTCCGCAGAGTGGCAGTTGTGTGTGTGCAAAATGGCCGAGGTTAAACGCGTCCGCTCTCTTGCCCCGGGACGGATAACGTCAGAACATTCCTCACACCTGTTTATTTATTGTCTGAAATGTCGGTTAGTCCCCGTTGAAGTCAAATACCAGGAATTCTGCGTCCTGCATTATTAATTTCTTTGACGTCATTGCCAGCGCACCTCGAATCTAGGATCGTTACCCTGGCCGATTTTTCTTGACATTCCTGAATCTGGCTTCTATTGGCGCCATCTTTGCAAGCCGAGTGTCCTCTCTAGAATTACCTCTGCCATTTGCAACTCCATCCCTCTGTAACATCTCTCCCTCAACCTTAAACTAAATGAAACTTCCGCGTGCAAATGTTAGATAGCCGGATACCAAATTATCGATGAATAATGTTTTACTTGAGCTAGACTGAAACGATACCGTGGACATGTCGGCATGTTATTTTGAGGGGATAACAAATACTTGTATATATGAAAGAGATTTAAACTGCGAGAGGAGACGATGTTCCATTGATGGCGATTTAGACAAATGTTCTTTGGTGAATAAGAAGAAGAAGAAGAAGAAGAAGAAGAAGAGTGTTCATAATAACGGCAGTCTATATAATAGACAGAGTCTGTACACATTTAAGAGTTCGATAAACATTTAATGACAGTAACAACTGGAACGAATTCACATAACTGTTTCTTTGAAAGATGACACCACACAAAATTATAAATTCCATATAACATTTATTCACACATCATCAACGTTTCGAAGATTACAACGTTTTGACTTCACGTTTTGGATCTTGACTTCACCGGCAGTTCACTGTATCTTCCCCCGACTTCTTCGACTAACTTCGCCGGCTGACTTCTTCGACTCCTTTCTAACCGTCTAATTAACGTCTGTGTATATATAAAGACTATATTTTTTTGTAATTACGTCATTTGCACGTCCACACATAATTCTATAAACCGACATTTGTATAACATATTGTAAGAGTATCTTGTGTAGGAGACGGTGAGACTCGTCGTGGGCGACGAAGCATTTCACTGAAGAACCACGGCAACACACAGCAAACCAACAAACAATGACAGCCACGGCGCGAAGGCAACTAACAAAGCTCAGCTGACTGCACGAATAGAAACGGAACCCAACGGTCACTGTACTGATCGCCACAAACGTCAGAACCCGACTGCCTCGCACCTCCAATGGACCGATTTTTATTACTCAAGATGGCCTAGCTAATTTGCATCCCCGCGAGATCTCGCACGATCCTGCGAGATTCCGTCTCTAATAAAAGCAGGCAGGCGCCATTTTGAAACTCTTTCTTCCGCTTCCCCGACCACAGGATCAGCCACCACCCCACACGCCAGGCACACACGGACCCTCTTGCGCCGAGGGCTACGGTTAGTCTCACACATATCTAAGTATTATTATTAACACACTTTCCTTTTCTTGAAAACATATTTATTTTTATTTGTTTACAATTCCTTCTTCTTATTTTTTTTTATAGAATCTAGTCAAGATAAATTCCTAAAACGCCATTTAACCATATTTGTCTTTGAATTACAATTTTTCTTTTTAAAACAAATTTAACTCAATCTACACGATAATAATAGTCATCTTCTTGCTCAGATAATTCGGCCATACTCCGGATGTGCTAATAAGCAACTCAAAATTTCTTTCCTAAAGCTGCACATTTGTGGAACACAATACCGCGAGGCTTTTTCCAAGCTGGCTACAACATGGTGGTTGTCAAGTTTAATATAAAAAAATTCTTGTTGCGCCGTCCTCTTAAATAACTATCATTACTAATCATCAGTTAACTGCTATCCTCGAGTGTTCCATTTTTTACTTTTTATGGTTTGTTGTTCTCCCTACACGATATGTTTTACTGACACAACAATGAATTTTAACTTGTTTTTGCTTATGTAGTCAAACACTAGGTCGTTTGCATAGCATAAAATCATGTTTTGAACTACCAATTTAAGATCATTATTGACATCTTTTTGGCATTGTATTCGTTGTATTAGTTTTTGGCACAAAATCCTAAGCTTAATGACTTCGGCAAGCTTGGAAATTAATTTTGAACAAACCTGTTTTCTTTGGAAATCTTTTTCTGCTTGTTTCGTGCGGGCGGGTTGTAAATTGCTAACATAAAAAACATTGGAAACCTTTTGATTTAGAAAAAGAAAAAAAAAAAAAAGAAACAGGCTCGGAGACAAAGTCAAAAATTAAAATCCATAAAAAATTTTTTTTTCAAGGTTTGAAGTATGAAAATATTTCAAAGAAAGAAAAACAATATTTTCTTTGTCAGCCAGCCTTGTAAACCCTTCTCTTTCAATTAGTCTCTGGAAAGACTAATTTTTTAGCTCGCATGATTGGTGTTCAGGGCATTGAACACTTGTGGCGATGTCTCTTTCAAACTTTGTTTGTCTTAAAGTTATCCAATTTTTCTCTCCCATTTTATTATATTTTCTTACAAATACACCCAATAAACACCTTACCAATTCCTTCCTACAGTAACATCAGAGGTCAAATGTGCTCCTCACATCCTTGCTCTCTACGGGATCAATCCTGAATGATAAAATGAGATACGCCATTAAATGGAGTACTTTGCCACCTCTGGGCGGGAGCTGCTCGGGACAGGCTATGCTACCTTGACAAAGTAGAAAACTGACTTTGAAACTTAATAGGCGATGCCCTTTTTCCTTTCACACAACCTTTTTTCCTGCAGAAGAGACGTTGCGAGCCTGCCTTTGCTTTATTGTTATTTTCATGGCAAGTGCTCGTCTGAGCTCCAATCTATAGTCGCACCTTCCCTTGCCAGACATTCGCAAAAAAACACTCGCCTCGCAATGACCGTAAACAGTTTCCACCCACTTCTCTTCCTATCCGTGTCTAAATCTAAATGCAGATCCTATGAATAAAACTTCTTTCCTAGAACTGTTCCGCCGACTTGCTTTCCAGCTGACTACAGTATGGCCGTCTTCAAGTCCAATGTAAACAAGTTGGTGTTGAGCCGCCATCCCCTAAATAATAAATTTCTGCTTCATTTCCATCACTAACTATTAAAACACTGTTATCCAGGTTTTCACCGTATACTCATTAACCTTATCCTCGAGTGGCCTTTAGGCCTTGATAAATGGTGACTCCCATGAAAAATAAATTGGATGTTGTTATTAATAGCAGGTGTCTCAAATCGCTACCTTCTCTACAGATTTTCCTGATAATGACCTTCATCGACCATTCATCGACTTGATTACTCTTTATTTTTATTCGTGGCATGTTCTATTTCTTTGTAACGCTTGAGCGGAACCCCAGTGCCTCATCGGTGGAGCTAGCACCAAGACATAAAACCCCTAGGCCAAGTGAGGAGGTAGTAGAACTGTCAGCTAATTTCTAAATCTAATAGATGTGTTATTATAATTCCTATATATATATATATATATTAAGGGGATTAGAACAACAGTCCAAAGAGCAGAGTATATTTTAATATATAAGTAAATTAATAAAATTAAAATAAAACAGTGCTCGTTGCAATGAAGACATATAATAATGAAAAGCCTTCAAATGCGCTGCTGGTGTCATTTGAATAAGAAATAAATTTAATGAATAACTCCGCAGGGGTATTTTAAAAATTATTTTGGTTCTAAATTGTCCTGATTATAATTTCTTCATTTGACTAAATTTTGTCTAATATATTTTATTTCAGTCAGCTGTTAAATGCAAAATTATCTAGAATACCCCCGCGAGAGAAAAAGAAATTGTTTTAGGATTACTACTTTAGTTTTTCTGTATAAATATAAACGAAATCATCCCTCCTACCGCCACCCTTGCCCACCCAGTCTGCTATAAGCACCGAAACTCGAAAAGCAAGAGTCAATGAACGAAAAGCCTTCAAATGCGCTGGAGGTGTCTTTTGAATGAGAAAAAAAGTTTAATGAATATGTCAACACGTGATAACTCTGCAGCGGTATTTAAAAAAATTATTTTGGTGCTAAATTGTACTTATTATAATTCTTTTGTTGGAGGTGTCTCTTGGATAAGAAAAAAGTTTAATACCTTTAAATTACAGTAATGTATCCTTTTTCATTTAATTCGTAAAGATGGGAGGGGAATTTATCTTCAAATATCTTTAATTTCGAATTAGAGCTACGGACTTATACTAAGTAAGTATTAATAAGTCGTTTAAACCCTTTTTTTAATGGAGAGTAGATAACGCATTGTTGATGTGTTATCGGCAGCTCTCGTTATTCTCGCTTCTCCTTATTTGTCCCTCAGTCCTCATTTCGAATGAGTGATTTTTCTGACATAGGGTGAAGAAAAAGCTGCTTTTCAGGACGGCAGTACTTCGTGAACAGTAGCCTGAGATGTCGGAATTCTTCTGTTTCTATGTCTATCCTTGTGACCATGTCACTAGTAAGGGGACTGGAGGTAAATGTTTCATCTGGGCTGACAATATCCGCCTGATAGTCAGGGACCCGAACCTTGGATTAACCACTAAAGAGGCTGTCCTATCAGCAGGTGCAAAGTGCTGGGCTGCTGTATTGCCATCTGCTGAATGGATTCTGGACCATGCAGTAGTTTCTGGTGAGGCCTCTCGATGCCATACTAGTGGGTAATTGTTACGGCTTTACCTTATCATGTGCTATAAAAAAATCCTGTCTTTTTCTCTCCTGCTTTCCCTCTCTGTCCTGCTCTTACCAAGTCTGTCGACCTGTTCCACAAAGCCCAAATCCTTAACATGAAATATCTCACGAAAAAAAATCACGAATAAACCTAGGACCCCATCCTCCAACATAGACCACTACTAGCATGTCTCCTTCTCCAACATCAGGGGTCTATGTTCCGACCTTCCAGAGGTTGAAACTCAATTATAAGAGAGGAAACCGGACATATTCTTCCTAAGCGAAACTGGAATAGGGCCGACCACTTCTCTAGATGAGTTCATAATTAAAGGATACTCTAACTTAACTTAACATCTAAATCTGACCCCCAAGATCGCCATGGGCATGGAATATGTGCCTACATTAAAGATTGCTTTCCGTATGGTACGGAGATCTCCAGTGAAGACCCTAATTTACCTTATATGTGCTTCCGGGTTGCACCTGCTTACACCACTGCATTTATATTTGCCCTCTATCGCCCCCACAACAGCGGAGTTGCTCTCTTTAAGAGTATATCTGAGAAAATTGACCACATCCTGTCTGGTCATCTTTCGGCTAACATCCATATTTGTGGTGATTTCAATGTCAACAATATGGAATGGCTGACCCACTCGAACAAGACATACAATAAGGGGAGGTTCTGTCATGATTTCGCCATTGCCTATGACGTCACCCAGATTCTTCACAAACCCACTCGTGTGCCCATACTTCCGGTCAGTATGTTCTGTCTCCTCTGGGATCCTCAGTAGCAGTTAAAATAAAAACGAAATGCAATAAGTCTTCAGATGTACTTCTCCACCGTACTGTATATCGATACTCTACAGCTGACTGGAATAGCTCCCGTACATTTATATCTGATCTACCCCTGCATTCCATGTTTAAAAAGGATGTGTCCTTCATAGTATCAGATGTGATCAAATGCTTAATTCTAGGCATAGACCAATCCATTCCATCCAAAAATTCCAACAAAAACCTAACAGCCAGCCATGGTTCTCCCCAGAATGTGCCGCTGCCATCACGCACAGAAATCACTTTTTCCATAGCTACCAACGTAATAGATGTACTGAGACTAAAGCCGCTTTGTAAAAAATTTTCCCCACTCTTTATCTGTGCCAAAACCAAAACGTAGATTCCATGAACAAAGCTTCTTTCTCAGAAGTGCACGCCTGTGGAAATCTTCCGTTTGCCTGTTTCCCACCTGACTACAACCTGGATGTTTTCAAGTCTAACATAAACAAATTCCTGATGAACCACCTCCTTAAGTAAGACACTTTATCAAATCTCAACACTAACGTACTATACATGCAAACATGCAATAACCCTTATCCCCATGTTGCTTCTGGGCCTTCATAAGTGGTGAGCACTTTGTAAAAAAAAAAAAAGAAAAAAAGCTCGATAGGCATATATATCCTAGAGCTATTTTAATATTGAGAAAGATGATCGATAATTTATAATTAAAAATTAAAATTAAAAATTAAAAATCGGTTTCATAAGGAAGATCAAACAAACCAATAAATTGTACGATCGTTTCGGAAACGACGTTTTTATTGAGATAGACAATAAGTCTTGGACAATAATTTTATCATTTAGTTTTTTTAAACAAAGTATCCTCATAAGCAAAAATATTGGGTGGGTTTTTTTTTTTAAAGACACCAAAAATAAACCTAGCATTTTTTAAGTAAGACAGATGTATATTTTAATGGTTCGCTTTCTAAAAGTCGTATCATCGTCAAAGCATTCATTTGGATGGTAAATATATATATATATATATATATATATATATATATATATATATATATATATATATATATATATGATTGAATGACAGATTCGACGTAAAAATACAGCGAAAATGGAAAACAATTATTGTTTTCCTTCTCAATTGTTCACGCTGCAGTTGATGTTGAGGTTGATTTTTGAGTGAAGACTTCTGTTGAAGACGTTTAACTACACAATGTCTGATTAGAATGGGACTGCAGCTTCCTATGTGGCATTCAATGAGGTCCTCAAATAATGCTGCTTACGAGGTTAGTTACTGGCTTCTTGTTGGAATTGAATTGGTCGTCTTCAAGTCCAATGTAAATAAGTTCTTGATCAGCCATCCCCTTAAGTAATCCAATTTACCAAATTTCCACTGCTAACGATTATTACAATATTGTCCCATTTACTACCGTACACTCATTAACTCTTTATCCTCCTCGAGTGGCCTCCAGGCCTTGATAAGTTGTTATTCCTTTGTAAAAAAACATAATAATTGATAGGTTTCTTTCTGAACTAGAGCAGTCTAAGGCTTTCAGTCAAATGTTGTACATTTGCATTCCGCAAAAGCAAGCAAAAAGCAACTTTTACAGGGAAAAACTCTTTGCATTTTGCCTTTTCAAATTCACAGACCGTATAAGAAAGCTTCTATTACGTACTTTAAATTTGAAAGGGCGGCATGCAAAAAAAAAAAAAAAAAGAAGTTTTTCCTTGTAGAGGTTACTATTTGTTTTGCTTTTCTTGATGTAGGAGCACTGGCGATTCTCTAAAGATAAAAAAAGCATATATACGGTGAACTTTATGAATATATAATTATTATTTTATGATTATTTAACCACTTTAAGAAGAAATTTCTTAAAGTTAAGCACGATCTGGGAAATAAAAGGCGGTCGGCTGGCCTTTTGCGAGATTACGATTACCAGTCGCTTAATCACTAGTGAGAATGTGTGTGTGGATACTTCTCAAGCTATATACTCAACAAATTTAAAGTCTACAGATTTGGAACTTGGTATATAAAGTATTCAGACATGTGGATAACTTTTTAATCGGTTTTCATCCGGAAGAAAATGCTGTTAAAGGGTAAAAATTGAAAAAAAATAGGTACTTGGGGTCAATCGGATTTTTCTGTTTGTCAACTGTTTTACGATTGCGCATACGCAGGCGTTCATATAACGAATTCCTTATTAAAGAATAAGTAAATTTGAAAACACTTTTTAAAGATGACCTAGTGGTTATCGTACTTGACTCAATACTTGCATGCACATGTTACGGTTTATTACATCTTTTTTTTTTAAGGGGGGCAAACGTTATATTTAATACCTACGGTATGTCTGCTTATAATAATTAAGAAATCAGCATTAATTAAAATGCAATATTATGCATATTTTACGACCGGGCAACGCCGGTCGGGTTGCTAATATATATATATATATATATATATATATATATATATATATATATATATATATATATATATATATATAGGCGGCAAAAAGAAAATCCTCACTTCTAATGTTTTCAAAAACTGCAAATTTAAGCTAAATTTCATGTCACTGTTTAAACAGTCATACCTCATTTGATTCGCCTTTTATTCTTCTATAATTTTACCTGTTCATATTTGACTTTTAATTGAAATATTCTTGTGTTCACGTCAATTTAAAAAAATAACTTCAAATTGAGGAGGCACAAAGAAAGACCGCACAATGGAAAATTGTTATTTAAATGTAAATTTAGGACATTAATGCAACACAAATACAACAGGAACACAATGAACTAGTTAATATTTAATAACATAGCCTTTCTGCAATTTGACAGCCTGCAATCTTTTGGAAATTCCTTGAATTAGACTGCAGCAATACTCCGGGGAAAGGGCATCCCACTTTTCTTGAATTTTTGTCCAAAGTTCTTCCAAATTTGAAATTTTATTATTGCATAAATGTTGATTAATGTACTGCCATACGTTTCCGATAGGATTGAAGTCTGGTGATTGAGCAGGCCAATCCAAACACGGAATATCATGTTCTTCCAGGAACCTCTTGACATTGCCAGCTGTGTGAATGGGAGCATTATCCTGCATGAAGATGGGATTATCATCCAAATTCTGACCAAAGTAGGGTAGAAAATCCTCAGTCAACATATTAATGTATATGGTCGAATTAATTCGACCTTGCAAGCGAACTATAGGCCCTGGACCATTAGTACTAATAATGCCCCATATCAAAACTGAACCTCCACCACCTTGCAGAATTGAAATTGAGCACCT
>NC_136514.1:47143422-47158422 GCF_053919585.1 Euprymna scolopes | reverse complement strand
CACCCCTTTTCTGTTAGAGATCCCGTGAAGCTTTTTTATTTGAACTGCTACTGTTTGGAATTCCCTCCCTGTTTACTGCTTTGCTGACTGTCCTAACATGTAGAAAGTCAAGTGTAATGTGCTGCTCAATTCTCTACTTAAAATGTCCCTGTTGGCATGGCCCCTGAAAGTAGCCCTTTATGTCCCAGTAGCTATGTACCATGTTTGGGATGAAAAAGAGTAAAAAAGAAAAAAGAAAAAATATTAAAAGGAAAATAACCATAAATTAGAAAAGGAAAGTAATCCTGAGCGTTACATTAATAAAAGATTTGCAATTAAAAATGACGATATATTTTTGCGAAGTTGTCATTTTTTTTGCCTTAGTTCTCCTTAGATCTAGTCTTCTCTCAATTTTATTTATAATTTCTCCAAGATATATTATTTTTCCAATACAAATTCACAATTCCTCGCCTTCAATTTAAGTCCTAGATACTTTTAAATCCTTTATAAACATGTTAGTTGTGTTACTCGGCGCTTTTACTAATAACTAGAATGTCACCTAGATTAGTAGTCGCAAATTCTAGCCCACTAAGCAATATGGCTATTAATGCGTTAAGATGGCTGTTGCAACCTAACTCCAAATGAAAATTGTTCGAAGTCATACAAACCCTACAGGTATTTATACAAACTAATTTTTGGAGATAAGTATTACTTAAATCGCCCGTTGAAAAACTTTTCCTCCGTTAAGAATAGCGAATATTTCTTATGGATTAAGCATGGGCTAGTGGCAATTTTAGTGCATAGTTCAATCCCGTGGAAAGATTTGCACAAACATGGATATCTTTACTTTTTTATGTAGAACGTAAACGTAGCCCACTCGCTGTATTCTACTTTCGAAAATACACCCATTTTCGAGCCTATTTAATTCCTCTTCAATCGACTTCAATGACGCGAATGGATTATGTTTATTAAAAAAACTATTTATGTATGATTTTTAATTAAAACTTGTCAGTCATTATTTTTCATCTTTCTAGTCTTTAAAAAAAAATCTATAAGGTTTCTTTTAATTTTTATTGAAGACTTACTGCTTTAAAATTTGAAGTTTGTTTTATCAAAAAAGAGTTTATGTCTATATTTCATAATTGGAATTTCTCCATCCAGATTGTGAACAGGAAATTGCTTGAGTTATTTTTAAGGGGATTTAATCTGGAAGAAATGTTAAAGTTTCATTAGTAACCTTCCTCATTTTATGTGGTACACGGGCAATATAATTCATATATAACCAATTATCATAATCATTATAACTGCTTGCAGACCTTCAGATTTTGTAGAAATAATCCACAAACTATGTATACTTTTGAAAGGGGAGGTTACATCCGTCCTTTTTTCTGAAAATGCATAACCTTCCCTCTCTCACTGAATTAGCTTACCAAGGTTTAGATTGATATGCTGTCCGCCATATCAACAGTTTCTGGGTCATTTAATATGGAATTCATATATTTTCGTAAAAATTGTTACACACCAAGTTCTTAACCGGACAACAAGCAGGAAAGGTGGGCCATCAGGGGTGTGGGGGAAAGTGGCAGGAGGAGAAAGTAGTACTATGAGTAAAAGAAGCGTTTTATGAGAGTAAAAAAATGACGTAGATAAATTAACGACGTAAAGTAAGAAGAAAAGAAAAAGAAGTTATATATTTTTTATAATTTAATATACACTAATATCTGATGTACCAATGTTGATCCGTGGGCCGTCCATATAAAGGGATAAGAAGTACAGAAACAAATCACATGGTCGGAAGAATGTAAATGCGTTGTTGATTATTTCTCTAAACTTGGATCTATATAATCTTTATTGATATGCAGTATTGAGCACTCTGCTGATAGCGATAGTAACGAGTATTTTTTTTTGTTAAATATATTTGTGCAAAGGATATTAATATATCTGTTCACACGAGAGAGGGAGGAATATACTCTGATTATTTAAGAGCGGCTAATATTGTGTAAGAATATTTTCGCCGGGCCAACCATTGTCCACAGATTGCCTTTATTGATTTTTGCCAATGTTTTTGCTTGTTGCATTGGGAAGAAAGGATGCAGCACTTGTTACAATCTGCAAGTGAAGAATTCGAAATTTGCAGATGAAGCAGAACGAAGACACACAGAAAATGAGAAGGAAGGAAAAGAGTATGCAGAAGAAGAAGAAGAAGAAGAAGAAGAAGAAAATAAGGGGAGTATGACGATAGGAAAAATAAGGATAAGAAGTAGAAGGTGAGGTGGATAAGAGGAAGAAGAGGTAGGAAAGGAAAAAGAAAAAGGAGAAAAGAGAAAAGTGTTCGATGTTTCATATATTTATGGAAACAAAAACAATAATAATAATAATAATAATAATAATAATAATAATAATAAGAAGAAGAAGAATGATAATAATAATGATAATGATAATAATAACAACAATAATAATGATAATAATAATGATAATAATGATAATAATAATGATAATGATAATGATAATAATAATGATAACAATAATAATAATAATAATGATAATGATAATAATATCAACAATAATGATAATAATAATAATAATGATAATAATAATGATAATAATGATAATAATTATAATAATAATAATGATAATAATGTTAATAATGATAATAATAAAAATGATAATAATAATAATGATGATAATAATAATAACAATAATAATAATGATAATAATAATGATAAAAATAATAATAATAATAATAGCAATAATGATAGTAATAATGATAAATAATAATAATAATGATAATAACAATAATAATAATAATAACAATAATAATAATGATAATAATAATGATAATGATAATAAAAATAATAATGATAATAATAATAATAATAATGATAATAATAATGATAATAATGATAATAATAATAATGATAATAATGATAATAATGATAATAATAATAATGATAATAATGTTAATAATGATAATAATAAAAATGATAATAATAATAATGATAATAATAATAATAATAATAAAAATAATAATAATGCTAATAATAATGATAATTATAATAATGATAATAATAATAGCAATAATGATAATAATGATAAATAATAATAATGATAATAACAATAATAATAATAATAACAATAATAATAATTATAATAATAATGATAATGATAATAAAAATAATAATGATTATAATAATAATAACAATAATAATAATGATAATAATGATAATAATAATAATGATAATAATAATGATAATAATGATAATAATAATGATAATAATAATAATAATGATAATAGCAATAATAATAATGATGCTAATAATAATGATAATATAATAATAATAAAGATAATGATAATAATAACAATAATAATGATAATGATAACAATAATAATGATAATAATGATAATATTAATGATAATAATGATAATAATAATAATGATAATGATAATAATAGTGATAATAATAATAATAATGATAATAATAATAATAATAATAATGATAATAATAATAATAATAATGATAATAATAATGATAATAATAATAATGATAATGATAATAATAATAATGATAATAATAGTGATAATAATAATAATGATAATAATAATAATGAGAATAATAATAATAATAATAATAATAATGAGAATAATAATAATAATAATAATAATAATAATAATAATAATAATAATAATAATAATAAAAAGAAGAAGAAGATGAAAAAGAAGAAATAAACAAAAAGAAAGATATAAAAAATAATTTAAAAAAATCCTCGTGGTTTATTTCTTGGATTAGATTGATTGTTTTCAGAATAAGCGGAACAGTTGGGCCAGTGTTGGTCAGCGAAAAAGATGGTCTGTTAGAGCAGGACGATGAGTTTTTATGTGAAAAAATAATTCTTCTCATTGATTAGAAATTGGTAGATTTTGCTCAGTTTTATAACTTTTTTTTTTTTTTTTGTATACAAACAGTTATAATAAACCTTTTCCAACCACCAATTGTCAAGGCTGACATAATCCTTCCAGATAGTCCAGACCCCGACCTAACATTCAGAGACATCATGAATTGAGATAAATACATGAAAGACAATGCTAAGTCTGCTGCAAAAACGAATTAGAATTGCAAAGTGTTTGTACGATGAGGATGTTCGTGTGTGTAAATGTTCATTGACTCACCATATTGCAAATATAGCAGCAGTTGCGTTTATCGCATTTATTTTATATACCGCGTATATGCGTTGACATGTACCTATGATATATTTATGTGGAATCTTATAAAGTGTAAGGTTTATTGTTGCTGCTATTTTTTTTTTGTTGTTGTTGCTGGCCAAAAGTGTGCCAGTTGCATGTCTATACCTTCTGGTGCATGGTTTTTCGAATGACTGGCGTGAAACGATCGCCGACGTATATTAGCCTCAAGAAGAATGCATTAGGGACAGTTTACTACGTTTATATTTAGAGTCCTTGAGCCAATCTCGGGTGAATACGGGATGTCCATTTAGTTGTAGCTCTTCATGGAAACTTTAAATATAAGCGGTTTTGCCTGCCGATTTGATTGTTGCATTTTTAATTCATGGGAGAAACTATCTCTTTTTTTTACGTGTACAATTTTGGCTTGAACCCTTTATGACCTGAATTATGATGTAGATAATTAAAAAATATTTATTGTTAATTGTAATCTGTTTAAAAGGTAAGGATACTATGATTACCTTCAAACTGGAAAAATTATGAAGTTTAATAGTTAAACTAAGACTGAGAATTTTTGTATTTCATAAACTTACCTTGGTTATTATCCATAGTGCTTGTAAAAAAGTGAGTTTATGACAACAAACGAAATCACCCACTCTGAGACAGATTGTGACTCAATGTAAGGAACTGACAGTTATAATGAAGTATCTCGATTGATTGTAATATTGAACTAATACGTAAAATAGATATTGAGCTAATACGTACAAGGCGTGTTTGAATAGATTCTCACTTTATGTATACCGTTTTATTCATTTATTTACGACAGAACGAATTGGTTCAACCAGGTCATAAGGGTTAAGAGTAGTGTTAGGTCGATTAATCGGAATCGGAATCGGGAATCGAAAAAATCGGGGATTTTGGGGTATCGGAATCGGTATCGGAAAAAAGTTGTGCCTATTTTCCGATGCTATTCTTTTTATTGGCTTTTTTTTTCTTTGATTTTATTTAATTAAAATATTCTATCGCTGATATAAAAACTAGAATAGTGAATATCTGTTGATTTTTAACCTATTAGTAAAACTAAAATCGATAGATCATCCCTCACAAGTGTATTCTTACGTTTAATAAATTATCTGCACATTTAACATGTGTTTTTACGGTAATCGTGAAAAATAACAACTTTATAGTTAAATATGTAGAGATTTACAAAGAATCGGAATCGGAATCGGTAATTGTATCGGAATCGGTAAAAATACTGGAATTGTCCCATCCCTAATTAAGAGTCATGGCTGACTTGTAGTATGTAAAATATCTATGCAAGCAGTTTCCCTGTGGAATTTTCCATGTATATTTTCTTCTTCAATGATGTTGAGATTGAAGCCTAGTGGACACACACACACACACACACACACACACACACACACACACACACACACACACACACACACAAATATCTATATATCTATAAAAGTTAAATTGCCCGTCTGTATGTGTGCGTCTGTCTGTATGTGTACATTTCTCTACAAAACTACTCTGTCAATTTTCAGTCTACAGACTTGAGATTTGACATAAGGGGTATTGAGATGTGGAGAAATCTTTTTAATCGGGGTTCGGCTAGAAATTTAGCTGTCAAGGAGTTAAAGTTCAATAATTTGACCTTTGAAAACGCTACCAAACTTCTCCAAAAATTTTAGATGTAGGTTACTTATATATGGATACAAATTTTTTAATTTGAATGGAGCCTAAAACAACAAATGTTAAGAATTGGGGTCTAAGTTAAAAGAAAATTTGACCTCTGCGGTCTCTACCAAATTACTCAGCCAATTTTTGGTCTAAACATTTGAAAATTGACATTTTTAATCGGATTTTGGCCGCAAATTTGACTGCCAAGGAGTTAAAGTTCCAAAGATTTTACCTTTTCAGTCCCTAGCAAACTATTCAACCAATTTTGGGTCTAAACATTTGAAATTTTACATAAGGGATATTAAGACATGCAGCAAGCTTTTTAATCGGATTTTCGTCAAAAAATTTGACTGCCAAATGGGTCAAGGTTCAAAAGATTTCGCCTTCGCGGTCTCTAGCAAACTATTCAGCCAAATTTATGAATTTAAACATTTGAAATTTTACATAAAGGGTGTTCAGACACGCAACAAGCTTTTTACTCAGTTTTGGGGCGAGCATTTGGCTGCCAAGAGGTTAAAGTTGAAAGAGTTGATCGTTGCAGACTCTACCAAAATCCTCCGCCAGTTTTGAGTCCAAACACTTGAAATTTTAGATGTAGGTTACCTGGACATGAGTAAAAAAATTTAATATACATATGCACATACAATTTTAAACAGTACATAGAGCCCGACCAAAACCAGGCTGAACTGCTAGTATATATATATATATATATATATATATATATATATATATATATATATATATATATATATATTTATTATTTTTTTATTACCGTTTTATCTGTTTGGTTACATATGTTTCAGATGTTGGGCCATGTTTACGATCTAACAACCTCGTCAGACCTTACAGAAGTGTTTGTTAGTATTAGGAAGGAGTGTTTTAGAAGTTCTAAAACACTTCATTGTTGGACCATGTTTACGATCTAACAGCCTCGTCAGACCTTACAGAAGTTCTAAAATACTTCTTCCTAATACTAACAACTACTTCTGTAAGGTCTGACGAGGCTGTTAGATCGAAAACATAGTCCAACATCTGAAACATATGTAACCAAACAGATAAAACGGTAATAAAATTAATTCATGGAGATAAATGTGGGTTTAATGTGAAATAGAAATAATAAAGACTGCTGCAGAACTTGTATTAACTCCGAGACTACTATTGCGAACCGGAAGTGGAAAATTTGGCAAAGAATAAATAAAGCGTGTTAAACTGATTGTACTCATACACATATATAAAAGATTAAGGCAAGTGTACTTTACAATACTATAAAATATTGACAATGGGGAACGACATAATATTATAACGCATATGATAAATCGGCTTGTACAAAATTAAAAAAAAAAAAAAAAAAAGAATTCGTGAATACCGGAAAATTAAAAAGGGAGGCTGTTGCGAATTTAGAAAATTGGCACTTTCTTTTTTTTTTTTTTTTTTACACAGTGATCACCACTTATCAAGGCCCGGAAGCCACTCAGGGATAAGGGTTATTGCAAGTACATTACGTTAGTGTGGAGATTTGATGAAGTGTTTACTTAAGGGGGCGGTTCAATAGGAATTTGTTAACGTTGGACTTGAACACATCCAAGTTGTAGTCCGGTGGGAAGCAGGCAGACGGAACAGAGTTCCACAGGCGTGCAGTTCTAAGAAAGAAGCTTTGTTCATGGAATCCGCGTTTTGATTTAGGCACAGATATAGAGTGGGGGAAATTTTTCACAGTGGATTCAGCTAGACGGGTGTTTTTCGTGAAAGATTGGCGAGGGGGGACCAGAGATTGGAGTTCAGACGAGCACCTGCCATGGAAATAACGATAAAACAAGGATAGGCTCGCAACGTCTCTTCTGTGGGAGAGAGGTTGCAGGGTAGAGAAAAGGGCATCCCCCCACTAAGCCACGAAGTCTATTTTGTACTCTGTCAAGGCAGGATAGGCTGTTTTTAGCAGCTCCTGCCCAGATATGGCAATTGTATTCCATCTTTGGACGTACTTGGCTTTTGTATGGATCTCGCGCTGAGAAGTTGTTCAGTTGGTCTTAATATAATTTACAGCTGTTATATAAATATACACCAGCTATAGGCAGAAACAATTGTACGCAAGTGTATATTAAGAAATATTAAAGATATGTAAAAATATAAGAAGAAAGCATAAAATATAATCTATAAAGAAGGAATTAAAGATTGGTGAACAGGACGGTAAAAAAAAAATTTAAAAATAAGAAGTACATGAACAAATAATAGCAACAAAAATAATGAGGATCACTAAGAAATAATGGAATCATTGAAAAAGAAAAAAAAGAAAAGGAAGAAAAGGAAAAGGACAGATAAGAAAGAAGAAAAGATAAAAAAAAAGAACACTCGAAAGGGAGATAGAAAGAATGGATAACAAATCTCTGGTCCCCCCTCGCCAATCTTTCACGAAAAACACCCGTCTAGCTGAATACACTGTCAAAAGTTTCCCCCACTCTATATCTGTGCCTAAATTAAAACGCGGATTCCATGAACAAAGCTTCTTTCTTAGAACTGCACGCCTGTGGAACTCTGTTCCGTCTGCCTGCTTCCCACCGGACTACAACTTGGATGTCTTCAAGTCCAACGTTAACAAATTCCTAATGAACCGCCCCCTTAAGTAAACACTTAATGTAATGTACTTGCAATAACCCTTATCCCTGAGTGGCTTCCGGGCCTTCATAAGTGGTGATCACTGTGTAAAAAATAAATAAATAAATAAAAAAATACGGAAATATTTATAAAGGAAAGATTATACGTACAATCCAAACTGTGTGTGTTTTTAAAATGAAAAAAAAAACCCTCTAAAATGGCTATATATCTAAAGTATTCAATGTTAGAGGGTAATGTAAATTTGAATGAATTCTAGAAATTCTAAGGTTGAAGTTTATGTATCAATTCCATGCAATAGCCTGACGAATCCTCACGAGGATGAAACGCTGAAATTCTGTGTAGCTTAATTGTGTGTGCGTGTGTGTGCAGTCAGCAACCAACCCTATTCAGGGTTTAACCGGCTTCCTCTGAAGGAGGAAGTTTCATGGGAGTATGAAATTCACAAGCGGTCCCCAGTCACATGTATATCCCCGTTAGGGGAGATGACGACGCTAGGTTTTTTCAACTTTTTACAGGGAGGTGTTGACGTCCTCCTACATACAGCACATGGACTTCCCAAATTGGTCACCCATTTTAGTAATAACCAGGCTCAACGTTGCTTAACTTCGGTGATTTGACGGGAGCCGGTGTGTCAACGCGATTATGCCGTATAACTGTGTAGCTTAATTGCCATATATTTTATCTAAGCTCTACTTCCGTATCGAACATTGTTTAAGTAAATACTGGAAATAGATACATATAATTTTATGTAGATACATAAAACAACAACAACAACAACAACAACAACAACAATAATAATAATAATAATAATAATAATAACAATAATAACAATAATAATAATAATTTGCAAATGAATTGGCATTATCGCAACAGGGTGGCTGTTACGATAATGAAAAGTCATTTGCAAATGTTATAAGTAAGGCTCTGCCAACAGAGTATTCTTTTGACTCTCGAGTATATATCTGACACAGTAAGAGACAGTCAATCAACCGAGAACCACATCAGTCTATATAAAAATCATATAAGACATTAACGGATACACACTCAAGAGTTCTCGGTTGATTAACATCAGCTAATCAACCGAGAACCACATCAGTCTATATAAAAACACATAAGATATTAACGGATATATACTCAAGAGTCAAAACAATAAAAAGAATATGCTCTTATCACAGCCCTAGTTGTCAGAAGAGTTGGACAGCACCGGGAAACTGGGGGACTTGTTGTCACTCAGCTTCGAGAGAACACCACAGGCTATTTTCAAGGAGAGATCCTTTATGACCTATGTGAAAGCTCCTTGTGAGCCAATAATACACACACACACACACACACACACACACACACACACACACACACACACACACACAAAGGAGTTACCACATATCAAGGCCCGAAGACTACTCGAGGATAAGGGTTAATGTGTGCATAGCAGTCATTGGGATAGTGGCGTAGTAATTGTTCGTGGTGGAAATTTGATATAATCAGATTTTTTACGAGATCGGTTCAATAAGAACTTGTTTACGTTGGACTCGAAGATGACAATATTGTAATCAGCTGGAAAGCAGGTCAGTGGAACAGAGTTCCACAGGCGGACAGTTCTGAGAAAGAAGCATTGTTCATTGAATCAACATATACGTTTAGGTACCGATAGAGAGTGCGGGAATTTATTGATAGTGATTTTGGAAAGACGATTGTATTTTTTTTTTTTTTTTTGAAGGATTAGCAATAGGAAACCATAGTAAAGCAGTTCCCATAAAAATAACGATAAAGCAGAAACAGGCCCGCAAAATGTCTTTTGTGGGAAAGAGGTTGCAGAGAAGAGAAAAGAGCATCGTCTACTAGATTACGCAGAATCTAGACAGCAGGATAGGATGGTCCCACCCATTACTTACTACCTAAATCTACTCACGTATTGAGCACTGTTGAAGTAAATACTTCGTAAAAAAAAGTATGTGGATACATAAAATAGTTAACAAGGAGGAAAAGTCCTGCCAGGTTGTAGACTTTGACATCGCAGCAGGCCACAGAGTAAAGAGCAAGGGGACTGAAATTGGAGCAAATACGCGGAACTGGCCAGAGTACATTTTAAATTCTCTTAACGGGGGCCATTATTATACAACCATATTACGTTCAAGCTGTGTATACGTTTGTTCAATACATTGAAGTTTGATTTTCAATATTTATTTTGTTTAACAAATCCCCAGATTTGTTCTTTTAATGTGAGAAATGCTGATAGTACCCATTAGTGGGGTTAGAATATTAGTTACGACTTATGTGATCCTATGCGTGATGCGACCAATGTTACGACTCATATGATCCTATGCGTGACGCGACCAATGTTATGACTCATGTGATCCTATGTGTGACGCGACCAATGGTACGACTCATATGATCCTATGCGTGACGCGACCAATGTTATGACTCATGTGATCCTATGCGTGATGCGACCAATGTTACGACTCATGTGATCCTATGCGTGATGCGACCAATGTTACGACTCATGTGATCCTATGCGTGACGCGACCAATGTTATGACTCATGTGATCCTATGCGTGACGCGACCAATGGTACGACTCATGTGATCCTATGCGTGATGCGACCAATGGTACGACTCATGTGATCCTATGCGTGACGCGACCAATGTTATGACTCATGTGATCCTATGCGTGATGCGACCAATGTTACGACTCATGTGATCCTATGCGTGATGCGACCAATGTTATGACTCATGTGATCCTATGCGTGATGCGACTAATGTTATGACTCATGTGATCCTATGCGTGATGCGACCAATGTTACGACTCATGTGATCCTATGCGTGACGCGACCAATGTTATGACTCATGTGATCCTATGCGTGACACGACCAATGCCAGATATCATGGGCGAACAGAGATGTCCGATTTGTGTGATTATTGAGGTGCTATTCGTTAAATGGTGTTGGTATTGTTCACGTCATTATAAAGTTTATGAAATGGAAAATGAATTCACAAATACTATATGTTGGAAAATATAGAATGAGTCATTTATTTAATAAGGATATACACACATTTAGTTGGGGGATAAAATGCTTTTGTTTATACTGCTTATGTCTCTCAACGTAATCCAAATAATCAAACTAATCACTAACACGTCTTATTTTCAGTTTAACCATAATTTATATTAGCAAAATTTCGAACTCCCTATGAGTAACACTCTTAATGGAGTACCAGCCTGCGTATTCTTCAATTTCCTAGAATCTGACACATTCAGTTTGAGATCAGCCCTAAACACCGGATACTTTAGTTTTCTAACTGTATATTTATTTAAGTCAGCAAAGTGCTCTGACCGGGTTCCACCGTTGCATTACAGATTCTACCTTTTTTTCCAATCGAAGTTTCCAAGTTTTCGATCCTTATATTAATTAGTTCCTCCTTCTATACTTGAATATTTTCATCTACAAGGGAAAGTATAAATTATCGAAACTCCACCGACTAAGGAAGTGCTTCCACTATATATTTCCTTCATTTTGGTTGCTTGATGATCCAATAAATGATGTAAATATTTCGTCCATTATCGTTTAATTTTAGTTTAATATACATATATAAGCGAAGGAAAAATATATATTAATTTTTTTCGTTTACACACACACACACACACACACACACACACACACACACACACACACACACACACACACACACACACACACACACATATATATATATATATATATATATATAGGAAACAATAGGAGTGGAAAATGAATTCACAAATACTATATATTGGAAAATATAGAATGAGTCATTTATTTAGGATATGCATACATTTAGTTGGGGGATAAAGGGGGCTCTTTATACCAAGGTATTTCGAAGCCTAATGCTTCTCATCAGAGGAGTAGAGAAGATGCTTCGTAACATAATGAGGATGTGACGTCTAGCGAGGGATTCATCAGGAACGAAATAAACAAATAAAATTATTGATGTTGTTGAAGGAAGCATTAGTTTATAATCTCCTTTGCAGGACACAAGGTCAAGTAGGGTTTTGTAAAGCCAACGAAGTAGCTTAAGTGCACTATTGCCCACAACACATACCTGAGCAGTCCTGTCGGAATTCTCCGGTAAAGAAACTTCAGGCGATTAGCAATAAACTAACTTCTTTTCAGGCGATTAGCAATAAACTAACTTCTTTTCAGAGAGAAAGTAGCCTGGGGGTGGGGTGAATCTTCTAGAACTAAACATAATCAAACCATAGCCCAACAGCAACAAAGCCACTGGTATACGGGTTGTCGAAGACGTACCTTTAACTGGCCCGAAATAATAACAGCTGCCAGGTAAGTATAAATCAAGCAAAACTTAATTAAAGTAATAAACTCGACTAAATAATTAAAAAAATAATTACTTACTAATGAGTAATAAGTGCGATGTTGCCGATTTAATTTTATTATGAGTATAGCTGGCAAATATTCAGCGCTGGAAGTACGATGCCAAGCAAGTTGTCTAAAACGTTTCACGACCCAAGAGAGCCGACCCCCTTAACCCCCCCCCAAAAAAAAACAAGGGGATGAAGGAGAGAAAAAGTGTGGAAACAACCATTTAACAATGGGTACCCTATTATTCGTCTGCAGATACTATTTTACATTGAAATATTTGGGTTATGAAAATATTTTTGTGGTTAAAGTACCTGGTTTTGTAACCCCCCCCCCCGACACACACGTAAAATCTCTTTTGATTAGAAATATTTTCTTAGTACGCCGTTCCTATGTAGACCACAGTGTACCCTCACAGTTATGGGCTAGTACGAAATATGAGTAATTCACAGGACGATATGGCAGATATTTGTTGACTTTAAAACTTAAAACAATAATGTTATAGTGTGTAAGGAATTATGCTCGTGGTAATGAGTTCCGAAGATGAGAAGTTCATGGATTTCGTTAATGGAATTTCTGCTTGTTAATAAGTACATATGATAAAGAAAGGATAGTTCTTTGCAGAGTTCATACAGACACGAGTCCCTTCTGTGAAGGTTTCTCGGATGGAGGACCGAGATTGGAGTTCAGTCGAGCACCTAAAATAGTATCCACAGAGTAGGGAAAGACTAGCAACGTCTCTTCTGTGAGAAAGAAAGATGTCATTTCTCACTAGATTGTGAAGTTTTTACTTTATCAAGGTAAGATTTGGTTTGCTTTGGTTGTTTTTGTTTCACGGCATATCAAACCTTTTCAGGTTATTTAATGCCGAATCCAGTAATTTTGAAGAACAATTTTTTAATAGAATATATTTGTTTTATTTCAAGTCAATTTATATTTAATCCATAATTGGGACCCTAACAGGTACTACGACTCCGGGGCAGAGGGGACCTGGAAGCAATGGCAATTAAAGGGTGGCTCACACGCCTGGGGCTTCACCATCGGATATAGTTTAAGGTCGTATCCAGGACCATCAAGGTAAGAAAAATTGCCTTGTGTGTGTCAGCAATGTTCCATCTTGGACCAAATATGACGTTTTAGAAAGGGATGATTGCATAAGGAGAAGCCAGATACTTTCTGGATATGTATTAATAAAGTTTCACTCTATACTGCCTTGATTGGGAAAGCCAAGCACTAAGGGAGTAAATCCCGACAAAAAAAAAGTCCAGTTTGGAGACCCGATATGCGGATGCTTAAGCACAGAAACACATTTCCGGCAACTTCTGCAGCTGCGCTGGCTCCCACCGTATTGGCTTGCCTTTCTGTCGGACTTTCTCTGCAACACCGACAGGGAGACCCTTGTAATTGGGCAAACTTAGGTCTTCTTATCACCCATAAAGGCCTGGATCCAGAGAGCCATTACAGCTTCGAACTGTATATCCACAACAGATGCTGCAATACGCCAGAATGTCGTTGTCTCATTAGACAGACGGTTGCCGTCAATTAATTAATTCTATATTTAATTAAAAGTTCTCTATTGCAGTTTGAACTGACGTTAATTATTCATTATTTATTTTTTTTACATAGGCATCACCACTTATCAACACCCAGAGGCCACTCGAGGATAAGGGCTAAAGAGTGTACAGTAGTCAATTGAACAGTATAGTATTATCACCAGGAGCAATTGTTGTTGTTATCGTTTTCTTTTTCTTTTCCTTTGAGGCTTGGTGTATTTATAGTTTTTTTTTCTGATGATGATAATGGGACGCACCTATAGAAAGCCCTTGAAAAGAATATGGCTGAACAAGAACTTTTGGACGCCATTCTATACAAAATGCCAGCTGAATAAAAAAGACGCTCGACGATTAAAAAAGATATCCAGGAAAATCGGAAAAAGAATAACTCTGCGTGTTCAATCAGACATGCTCACACATACGCGCACACATACACACACACACACATATATATATATACATATATACATATGTAATATATATATATAATATATATACATATATACATATGTAATATATATATATACATATGTAATATATATATATATAATATATATACATATATTATATAATATATATACATATATACATATATATAATATATATACATATATACATATATACATATATATATACATATATACA
>NC_136514.1:47095922-47135922 GCF_053919585.1 Euprymna scolopes | reverse complement strand
ATTAAAAAGATTTTCCCAAATCTCAGTATCCGTTATGTCAAATCTCGAGTCTGTAGACTGAAAATTGACAGAGTAGTTTGGTAGGGAAACGTACACACACACACAAACACACACACACACACACACACAATTTTACGTTTATAGATATATAGATATATTGGACCCAATATTTAAATGATTTAAAAAGTTGAAAAAGAAATGACTCGTGCGCCACCACGGAGAATCGAAACCAAAACGTTCCGCTCATGATTTACTTTTTCCTTTCGTTAATGCCTGAGCTATGAAGACATGTTTGCTGCATGCCTAAAAATTAAAACATGAACGACTACTAGCTATTACGTTGCGCCTGCATATTATTAATGACAGAGTTCGACCTTCACTTGGCAAATTCCATATTTTTTTTATTGTTCACACTTTTGCATCGATTTCCCCCCGGTTTAAACTCAAATATAAAGTTTTGCATGGGTTCAAATGCCCTATATATTAAGTTTCATATCTATAGATAAAAAAAAACTGACAGAGGGTTTGGTAAGCAAATATTTTAAACAAATACAGCATACATAAATATATATATAGAAAGAAGTTTTTGTTTATTATAATCTTTTTACGCAAATATAAATCTAAAAATGATCATCTCATAAGAAAACCGGGGGGAAAAAACTAATAGGGAATTAACTAAAATGAATATTTAAAAGTATATGAAAATTAGCTAGATCTTTTGCAGATTTTTTTTTTTTTTTACATAGGCACCACCACTTATCAAGGCCGAGAGGCCACTCGAGGATAAGGGTTAAAGAGTGTACAGTAGGAATTGGACAATATAGTAATCGTTAGCAATGGAGATTCGGTAAATTTGTTAACAAGTGGAACGTCTAATCAAGAACTTGTTTACATTAGACTTGACAGCTAGAAAGCAGGAAAACGGAAGACAGTTCCACAGGCGTGCAGTTCTAAGAAAGAAGCTTTGTTCATGGAATCTACGTTTAGGTTTAGGCACAGATAAAGAGTGGGGGGGAATTATTAATAGATGAATGCAATTCCACGATCCATATATAACAAAGTTGTATTTTCTTTAAAAAAAAAATAGGAAAAAGGGGGTTTAATATGAATATCAATACACAAAAAAAAACATATTTATAGAAGTATAGATTATGAAATTAAATCCACCCGAATGCATATCTGTTTCTTTGTAAATTATTCAACTATTTTAATGTTTGTTATTAGTAGTTCAAAAAAGGAATTACTTATTTTATGAACCTTCGAAATTTCCAAGAAATTTGTAAGCATTTAAGCTGTCGAATAGAAAACCGGATAATGTTTAACAATCCACAGAGATTTGAAAGGTAGTTAAAACTTCAAATATATATAAAATAAATAAATGTTATTAAAGACTGCATAAGTTACTCTTCTACCTATCTGGAAAAGTTTCTAGTGGTTTTCCTCACGCTGAGATGTTTATCCGATTCGAAATCATATAGTGTCGAGCGTTACGTGAGAATAAGAAAAATAGTCGCGAATTAATACCTAAATATTTGAAGTCTTGAAAACGACTTAAAAATAAAAAATTGAAAAAATGCTGTTAGAAACCCACTCCATATATATGTCACGGTAACATATAATGGGTGTGTTTCTGTAGTGTCTCTATTCAGAGGGTACCACTTCATCAAGCTGGAGAAAAGTTAATTCTCTGACCTGATGAAGTGGTGCCCTCTGAGTAGAGATACTACAGAAACATGTATGCACATATGTAGCCAATAATGTTTGTATAAATAAACATACTCTAAACACGCTCTTTTCATTCACCGAGCACTCTTTGATAAACACAGGAGTTTCAGTAAATTTATATCGAGGAAAATAGAAGTATATATCCATTATCTGCTCTTATATAACAGGAACTGTATGTGTATGTGAGTGAATTCGTTCCCTATGGACTTTGAAATGGCTGGGGCGATTTTACTTTTTTGAAATTTCACACAAATGTATTTTATGTGCCTGGCAGTATTAGATTGCTTTTGCCTCAGAATGTTTTCAATAAGTATCGATAATCGAAAAAAAATCTCATGAAAGGAGGAACAGGCAATTTTGACCATAGTCAACACCTTATACAGCCTAACACCACAATTGTATTTGATAAGTTTAATTACTACACAAGCAGAAAAGCCGGGCATATAAAATCAACAGTAGATTATTTGATACGACAGGGGCACGTTTTAGGTGAACGTTTCTGTCTAGAGCACAAATGAGCCATGATACTTGACTTTTAAACTTTTATTCATTTTTTAATTCAAGCCATTATATATAAAAAAGATAATTTTATAAAATTAACAGTAGGTTCTTTACGGTGCAATGTAAGAAACGATGTGTTGTGGACGAAGTTACTGCAAGAAGGCATGTGAAGTTATTAGAGTAGGCAATCAATCGATTTGATTGAAAAATAGACGATTTTCACTGTGTTCAATGACAATTAAAATATGGGAGTGTGAAACATCTGACCTTCTTCAGGTGCCTGCTATCGAACTCGGGAATCTTTCTATCGAGCTAGGGAATCTGCATGGAACTTCAAACAGAACTATTTATGTAATTCACGGGAGGGGGTAGCATTCTCTCATTGCGTAAACGTATGAATATTAAGTAATTCGCAATTGTGTTCAGAGTATCCCTAGCACTGAGGATTGAATCTACAACATACAGATGAGTGTCACTTACGACTTACTTTTACCAAATATTTCATATGCTACGTCTCCGGTCTCGCCAGAGTACCCTTTCGTGTCGAGAGAGAGAGAGAGAGAGAGAGAGAGAGAGAGAGGGAGGGGGGAGGGAGAGAGAAAGGGAGAGAGAGAGAGGGGGAGGGAGAGAGAAAGACAGAGAGAGAGAGAGAGAGAGAGAGAGAGAGAGAGAGAGAGAGAGAGAGTCAAAATCGACACCACAATCTAGTGGAAGATGATCTCTTCTCTTCTCTACAGCCCTGTTTCGCACAAGACGTTACTTGTCTTTCTCTACGTTATCGTTGATTTCCTGGTAGGTGCCCGACTGAGCTCCACATCTAGTCTTACCTCGCAAAAACATTCGTAACAAAACTCGATTAGCTACACCCACTCTAAATAATTTTCCTTTCTTCCCCTGCGTAACTAAAATTAAACGAAACTTCCATGAGCAGAATTTGTTTCCAATAAATTCCCAGTGCGGAATACGATAGCACTGGACTGCTTCCTAACTGATTACAATATGGTCGCTTTCAAGTTCAATGTAAACAAATTCTTGTTGAGCCGTCTGCTTTAATAATCAACTTCACGCATTTTTTTCCAATCCTCTTAAGGCGTTGCTTACAATCTTAGGTGCTTCTATTTGGATTAATTTTACCCCGAGAGTAAGTGAGAATGCGCTAACAAATGCTATGAAACATAAATATGGCGATGGTTCCTTTGCGAGGAGGAACACGACAAGTGTTTACAATATTTCAATCAATTTCACTGGGTAAATAAATAGATAATATAATAAAAAGTTAATTGTACAGAAGAAAAGAATATCTGCGAAAGACGTGCTTCGCGAGAACTTATTACCGGGGAGGGGGGAGTGGAAAGTTCAAGTAACTGCTTGCACGTGTGCGTCGATCAATTCTGGCTCTTTTCATGTCTGTCTTGGTTGTAATCCAAGCAGGTATTCAATGATAAATGATGGCTAACTTGTAACTGCAGTCTCTGGATTGTGTCACCGAGCTGCATCCGTTTCCTGCTGTTGGAACCAAAAAAAAAAAAAAAAAAAGGGTCGAAAAGAGGCAGGTCACACTAATGCGAATGTTTTTGTAAGCTACCTCACGTGACCACAAAAGCACCAGGAACCGAGAATCATACCAGCCTAAAGTGACAAGGTAACGACTCATCAATGAGGAGGGAGGGGGGACATAAATTCTTATACGTTTTGGGTATTAGAGCGAAAATCGAAAAGACAGATTTTTAATTAAAAACAACGATATCTACTTGTCATGTCAGCTTCAACTAAAAGCAATATTATCTACTTATTTGTCACGTCGCAGTTTGTTAAATGTTACTGCATTAAACAAACATTTTCATGATTTCACGATACAAGGATCGGCCATATTTATTTTCGACATGTGACGTAAACATAAGGAAAGTAACTCATCGTTCGCATTTCCCTCTCACAGGAACACAATCGAAATATGGAATTTCAACTATAACCAATGGTATCTAACTAATTGTCATGTCGAAATTAGTAACATATCCGAAAATTATGAAAAGCAATAAAGCAGGGAATTAAGTAATCAAACAAATTTTCAAAGAGGTTGTAGGAATTGGAGTAAGACAAACCAAAGCTACCTTCCCATGCTTCCTTGCGAACACTTCTGTTTACTAGCCTGGGTGCCCGGCGTTGCCCGGGTGTTCGTAGGTGTGTGTTAAGCAAAAAAAAAAAAAAAACTATAGTAGGCAGGTAGGCTCGATCCCATATCGTAAAGGAGGAAAAAAAACGCGAAAAAAGATATCTTTGCCGTTGTGTCCATTGCCAGACCTAACTTAGCGAAGGTTTAAATTAAGGCTAGTTAATCTAAAAGAGGGGATGACTTTCGAAAACATCGGTGAAAAAAGCGATCCTTTCTTGTAGAAAAGTGCCCAGTTGAGGGTGAAGGAATTAATGTTTTTAGCCAATTTTTTTTTTATATTTGTTGTCCGAAGGGTTGATCTTCAAAACGATACAAATCTCGTAAAAATCCGTCGCCTCTTTCGAAAGTTTTAGGCAGACATGCAAACATACATACATACATACATACATACATACATACATACATACATACATACATACATACATTTAAACAGACAGGTGAGATTTGTATTATAGAAGTAAAGTTGCAATTTTCTCCGAAGAACACTTTTTAATAATAATTTCTACATTTTTGTTTTTAGTAAGTTTTCGATATTTTACTAATTTCGACATGACAGTTAAGTGGATACAATTACTTTTAATTGAAATTCAATATTTTGCTTTTCGATTTTCCTTCTAATACAGAAGAAACACTTAATCTTATACACCCTTATCCCTGAGTGGTTTTTAGCTCTTGATAATCGTTGACATACCAGTAAATGAAAACATTTTTATTCCTAAATGCTTAGATTAAGCAGACGCAATTTAAGAATATGATTTTTTAAAACTTAGAAATTGCCAGTATTTGACTAGCAATAATAAGCTTAATCGTACGTCAAAAACTGGGACTTTAATAATCAAAAAACCAACAAAGAAATGCAAATGGCTGACAGAAAATAACAAATGCATCCCACAATGCATTGCGGACAGCAGGAAGTAGTCTTTGTTATTGTACATGCATTTAATATCAATTGACATTGCAATAAACGACATTATTGTTATTATAAGTAGAAATGTCATCTGCGTTGGCTCAGACCGAATTCAACGACAACGACCGTTTTGTTAAATGTTGAAAATGACTTGAAATGAAACCGAGAAAAAAATATCCTCACATTTGATCTCTTTACGCTTTATCGTATTTATTGTTTCCTGTTTCGGAGTTCATTTACTAGCATTTACCGGTTGTAATGCTAAAATATTATGCTTCGCCAATGTTTGCATCAATATTCATCTATATTATAAAGGATAAATATCTGTGTGTACGTATGTATGTTTGTATGTCTGGTCAAAATGTAAAAGCAAAACGAATACCCACAAAGTTTTTATTTTCTGGATTGGGGTTGCATTGGATGAATAATATATAAAATTTAGGAAAATGTGTTCTTTATTTGACATTATACCGGCACTGATTTGGTCAAGGTGAGGGACAGTTTTCCAGCTTGATTATCTATTAATCAATGGGTTGTAACTGTGATTTCTAATACAAGTAGTTCCCTTATGCCGACTCATTCATCATGGAATATAAAAACGAGTTGTTTTTTGTGTGTGTTTATGTGTGTGTTTGTGTGTGTGTGTGTGTGTGTGTGTGTATGTGTGTGTGTATGTGTATGGGGGATTAAATTGGAGGAAGGGGAAAGAGAGAAAGATAGAGAAGAGATGGAAGCTTGCCTCAGGCAACGCCATGTAACTCTGCTAGTTTTCATGTTAAAGTTTTCAATTTTTTAGATGAGGGATGATTGTTTGTATTTTTGGATCAATCGAACTAATGTTCTCATCTTGAGTATTATTTGCGCAACGTTATTTAACAATTATGTTTCATCGGCACTTTATTTTTTTTAAGAACTTACCATTGGTTGATGATCTAATTAACCCTGTCTCCCTTTTTTCATTAAAAATAATTCAGAAATAATATCCCCCACATATTTTGTTTGATATTTTTATCGGCATTATATTTTGTTGTGAATTTATTTTCAACTTAACCTAAATACGAAACCTTTGTAGTGTAGAGCTAACCTTTCTTCCTTTCCTTTACCAAATATGGCAACCTGTAGAAGGTTGGAGGTCCCATCGATCGAAACGTGTGCAATTAACACTCAAGATGTAAACATTAAACGTTACACTTGCACGCGCGACGACCCTTAGAGAGGGTATTCATTGTCTATCGAGATTAAACGGAGGCCATGAATAATAATAATAATAATAATAATAATAATAATAATAATAAATTAAACAGCATTTGCCCAATGTTCCCTAAGTATAGATAATAAAACGCCAAGAGTTACTGGAAAAACTACCACTTGCAGAGTTTTAAACACACCGTTATCTTTGCTTTAATAAAGAATTAGAAATAATAAGATTTATTGGGAGGAGAAAACTCTTTAACTTAACTTTAAGATTGGTAATATTAATTTATTACAGAAAAAATAAAATACACAAAAATATGTGGTGTATTCCAAAGATTTATTTTTGCCATCTATAATTATACTAGCGAGGGTACCCCGCTCTGCCCGGGTGTGGAGAGGTGTGTGTGGGAGGTTAAAATTACCGTAGGAAGTCCGAGTGGAGAGAGGTGTTAAAAAGTGGTAGTAGTGGGGGCTGGGATCAAAATAACAGTTGGCAGACCGGGTGGAGAAAAGGGGTAAAAAATGGTGGCGGGGGGTACCCAGCGTTGCATGGTGTGTATAGGTAGTATATTAAGAAACTGCGAGTATATATTTCCACTTATCTCATTCAATCCCAAACGACGCCGGGTATTCTGCTAGTATATATCTTCAGCAATGTTATTCAATCTCAGGCGACACCGAGTTTTCTGCTAGTATATATTTCGATCAATCTCATTCAATCCCGGGTGACGCCGGATATTCTGCTAGTATATATTTCCACCTATCTCATTCAAACCTGGGAAATGACGGTTATTCTACTAGTGTATATTTCAACCTACCTCATCCAATCTCAGCCGACGCCGGGTATTCTGCTAGTATATATTTCCGCCTATCTCATTCAATCCCGGGCAACGCTGGCTATTCTGCTAGTATATATTTCCACCTATCTCATTCAATCCTGGGCGATGCTGAGTATTCTTCTAGTATATATTTCCACCTTTCTCATCCAATCTTGTGCGATGCCGGGTATTCTGCTAGTATATATTTCCACCTATTTCATCCAATCCCGACCGATGCTGGGCATTCTGCTAGTATATATTTCCACCTATCTCATCCAATCCTGGGCAACGCTGGGTATTCTGCAAGTATATGTTTCAACCTATCTGATTCAAATCCGATAGAGCTCTGAAAACCTAGGATTGAATGACAGAAAATTCTCGTGATCATGTCAAGCTAAACTTATGCCCTCCTAATTCACCAGACTTTAAACCATTTGAATTATTGCGTTGTCGAAAAGGAAGTTAATAAGCATCGTCATAACACCAAATCATCTCTAATGGAAGTAATAGCTCGGGCAATCGAGGACATAAATAAAGACCACGTGATCAAAGCTTACAGTTGCTATTGAACTCGAACTGAGTCGGTGATAGAAGCCGAAGGAGGATATTTACAGAATAAAACGTAGATTAATATTATATTTATTTGTTTTTGTTACGAGAAATTGCAAAATTTCAACGATTTAACAGTTTCATTTTCTGTTTTTTTTTTAAGGGTTTAAGGTGTCCTCAGTTACCTTACGCACCCTATTAATATCTACTGAAGTTAACGAGGTTATTTTAGAATAATTTTCCGTTTTTACCAATTTGGAATCCCCAAATGGGAAGCGATATATATATATATATATATATATATATATATATATATATATATATATATTAATATAACTATCCACTGACACGTGTTTCGTCGTCTACGACTCATCAGAGTGACTGAATCTTACTAGATTCAGCCAGTCTGATGAGTCGTAGACGACGGAATACGTCAGTGGATAATTATATTAAAAAAACAATATATATATATATATATATATATATATATATATATATATATATATATATATATATATATATCTGTATCTATATATATGGATGTGTATTATGCATTGTGTATGTATATATGTATATATGTGCGTATGTTTATAGATATGTATGTGCGTATGTGTATATATGTATATATGCGTGTATATATTTATATGTATGTATGCCAATGACCGTCTTGTGTATGTTTGCACGTGTATGTATATGCATGTATATGTATGTGTATGTATGTGTATTATGTATTGTGTATGTATGTATATATGTGTGTGTGATATGTATGTCTATATGTGCATGTGTGTGTATAGATGTATGTATGCATGTATGTATATATATATATATATATATATATATATATATATATATGTACCAATGACCGCCTTCAGTGTCATGTCTGCTTGAGCGTGTAAATTTGCGGGCAGGGCGAAATAAGTCATTTTCGGGCTCATGGACATTCAGTGTCTGAGGGAGTGGCACTCGTCTGACAAGACGTTGCAATCACCATGTGTTTACCAACTGAATTAAAGGAATAAATTGTAAGATGGTCAACATCATGAAATGTGGAATATAGACTTTTGTCTTTCATTATATGGTCTATAATTACATTGAACGTCTTATATAGCGGTTGCTATATTTAAAAAGCAAATAAATAAATAAGTGAAAAAAGAATATCTCCATATATATATATATATATATATATATATATATATATATATATATACTAGCATGGGTGCCCGACGTTGCCCGGGTGTTTGGAGGTGTATGCTGAGCAACAAAAAAAAAAAAAAGGTAAATTTTTTAAAACTTTGACCCCTATTATGACTCCTTTACATTTATTGTTTTCGGCTCAAATAAAGTTAAGTTAGATCCCTGTTCAAGGAACCTATATCTAAAATTTCAAGGTTTTAGACCCAAAATTGTCGGAGGAGTTTTGTAGAGTTCTTAAAGTTCCAATTGTTCAACTTTGACCCCCTTAATCGCCAAAATTCTGACCGAAAACCGATCACATCGATTTTCCTAAATCTCAGTACCCTGTATATCAAATTTCGAGTCTGTAGACTAAAAATTGACAGAGTTATTGTGTAGGGAAATGTACGCAGACACACAGACAGACACACAGACAGACACACAGATACACATTCGCTTTTATATATATATATATATATATATATATATATATATATATATATATATATATATATATATATATGTGTGTGTGTGTGTGTGTGTGTGTGTGTGTTTTGTTTTGTTTCTTTGAAGTTGATTACATATATTTTTATTGTGTGAAGAAGTTAATGTAGCCAATAATTTGTTTTATTGGTTTCACAAGGGGTAAGTGGGTGCGGAGAGGGACTTGACAAGTAAAATACAGATTGAGACGAAGTAGTGGGCGGAGTGAAGCTGAAAAGAAACTGAAAGAAATGTTCTCCTTTGAGTGGAGAAATATTTTGATATAATGCCAATAAACAGATGGGGTGAGAGGCGGAAAAGGAAAAGAATTAACGGACACACACACACACACACACACACACACACACACACACACACACACACATAAAAAAAGAATGGAAGGAGTAAAAAAAGTAGATGGAAAGTGGAAAAGAAGGAATGTGGAGTAGAAAAAGGAAGAATGGTATAAAAAAAAAGAGAGGGGGATAATAAAACAAAAGAGAGAGGGGGATAGTGAACAGTAAACAGAAAGAGAGAAATAGAAGAGGAGACGGAGAGAGAAATAACGAAGCAGTCCTCTAAATGTGTATAGGATTAGAGTATCAAATAAGATGGCATAATCATAATTCATTTTACATACCGAAACGATAAAATTGTCGCCCTAGAAAAGACGACATAGTTCCATTTCCGTTTGATGAAAACAGGTTTTCTTTTTTTTTATCGCAGACAATCTACTAGTTGGCCAGTTGTGTACAAATCCCAAGAGCGATATCATATCTGAAAGTGTCACAATGTTCAACGCGCGAGATTGGAGATGTGCCGCTGTACAACTCATGCTCTCTACCGATATAAGTTATGACAATAGGACAATTGCCAGCACCCTCAAAATGCAAACACGGACGGTTCAACCCTTGAGGATACAACTCGAGTTTCCGGCCACGGTTATAGTCTTTGGTGTGATTTCAAGTGATGGCCACATCATGCCACCTCACATCTTCAAAATCGGCTTGAAAGTTAACACGAAGCTCTCCCCCCCACACACACATATAAACATATACACATCCTTAAAATTCATAATGATCGATTAATTAGTTTAGGAGTTAATCTAATACATAGAAATATAGAAATATATACACATAATTAAAATCCATAATGATCAGTTAATCAGTTTTAGGAGTGAATTCAATAATAGGAATATATAATGATATGCACATCTTCACAATTAATAATCCAATACATTGAAATAAATAATGATATACACATAATTGTAATTTATAATCCAATACATAGAAAAATATAATCATGCGCACATAATTGAAATTATTAATGATCGGTTAATTAGTTTAGGAATGAATCCGATACATAGAAATATATATTCTTATACATTCTTATAATTCATAATGATCGGTTAATTTATTTAGGCGTGAATCCAATAATAGAAATATACATAATTATATAGTCATATATACATAATTATAATTAATAATGATTGGTTAATTAGTCTAGGAGTGAATCCAACAATAGAAATATATAAGCATATAATATATATAAACATATACACATAATTCTTAATGATCGGTTAATTAGCTTAGGAGTAGATCCAATACAAAACAGCCATTACTTGATCTATTTATGTGATTTTTGGGAATGTAAAAAATAAACTGATGTATCATATATATTATTTTGAATATGAAATTTTCGTCACGTAAATCAAAAACATTCTTCTGTATTTTTCAATAAAAACGTTCTTGTGTGTTTATTACATAACGTTTAAAAATCAAGAATATCGGAATGTAAAAAAAAAAAAAGAACTGATGGAGATCGAAACCGCAAGACTGGCACGAGTAATCGGTCACGCTACCCGTTGCATCAAAGGGTCAACAGCTTCAACAGCGTTGTGAAATATCTTAATACATATATTTCTCTTTTACTCGATATACGCATGCGCACAATGTCGCCATTGTACTACGCTCGTCAAGGTGTTATTGCTGTCAAGTTTGTACCCTTTTTTGAAGCCCTTAGGAATTATTTTAATCGATTAAATACCCCTAATAAAATTCTCCACTAAAAATGCAACCTTTTGAGCTATTGTACGCCATCCAACGATCATCCATCTAGGAGGAGATATAATTTGAAAAACGGAGACAGAAACACACACACACACAGACATAGTAAGATTTATATATTAGATTACATAAAATTTAAAAATCAAGAATATCGGAATGTGTAAAAAAAAAAAAAAAGAAGAAATTATGGAGATCGAGACCGCAACACTTGTGCTAGTAATCGGTACCGATATCCAGTGCACCAAAGTGACAACCGCTTCAAGAATCCTATGAAATATCTAAATAAATAGATTTCTCTTTTACTCAATGTACGCATGCGCAGAATGACGCCATTGTGCTACGCTCATCAAGGTGTCAATGCTTTCATGTTTGAACCTTTTTTTGAAGCCCTTAGCAATTATTTTAATCGATTAAACACCTCTAATAAAATTCTGCGCCAAAATGCAATGTTTTGAACTATTGTACGCGTCCAACGATCATCTGTCTAGGAGGAGATACAATTTGAAAAACGGAGACACACACACGCACGCACACACACATAGTGAGATTTATATATAAGATAAAAAACATGAAAAAAGAAAGAAAGTATTGTTTTTGGAATTAAAAAAAAAATAATATCAATATATTATTTAAAAAAAAAATTCCAGAAACAATACTTTTTTCTTTTTCATGTTTTTTAAAAAATTTTTTTATTAAAAATAAGTTTGAAATATTGTTTTTTTTTTTTTTTGTCCCTCGAAGAGGGTGGACCTGTAAATTCGCTCTTGTCCATTCATCTGTTCGTCCGTTCGTTTGTCCGCACTTTTCTCAATAACTATGCCTTGGAATTTTTTGAAATTTTGCACAAACATTAAACATGATATGAGTAAAAAAGTAACAAAACGGATTTTCTGAGAAAACTTCGGTTGCCACCCGCCTAGGGGTACCCTTCGGGTTAAAATGGCTAAAATCGACATTTTTATGCTCATTAAAAAAATAAAATTGATGTCTTGGATTTTTATAAAACTTTCTGAAAAGTTGTAACTGACTGATTTCGGTATAATTTTGTTTGTCTATAATCGCGATAACTCTTGGGTATCCACCCAAAGGCTCTTTTAGGGCTAATAAAAACACTCCATTTATGGAACTATTTTACCATATTTGTCCAAAATCTTCTGTGTATGTCTATTCAGCAGTTTTGCATGGCGCTGAACTCAAATTTAAATATGTTAAGGCCTTGGGGACTTTGGGGCTAAATGGGGGGGGGCAGGGACAAATGATGGACTTAGTCATTTCTTTTTTTTTTTTTGCATGGTGCAGAACTCAAATTTACATATGTTATGGCCTAAAACTGCACAAACAATGCGTGCTTCACTTGTTAAAATGGAAGTCGTTCCAGGCAAGGCGCGAAGCAACTTGATGTATTAAGATAATAGTAATAAACGTTGATTATCAGAGGAACACGAGATGCCTATTGACTTTAGTCTTGAAAACTATGGGTAGAAAAGAAAGCAGTCAATTGATGGAAGCCGCTAGACCAAACGAATCAAGCGAGCTGGAACAAAAGGAACAGGAAACAGATCAGATAATTCTGAAGAACACATGCAATAATAGTATTTACAAAAAAAAAGAAACTGAGACTAACAGCATCATAATACAGGGTGACCCCCCCCCAAAAAAAAATAAACACATAGAAAGTATATCTAGAACATATGCTGTAGAACGGAGAAAAAAATGTCAACGACCCTAGTGTTTTGATGTGATATTTTGAATATAATAAACTAGTTATGACCAAAGTTTCATTTCATTCGGACAAAACACGAAGAAAACGGGGTCTAATTAGAAATGGGGCCCGTTTTTGGGGGTCACCCTGTATGAGAAAAGGATAAAAAAATATGTTATTCTGTTACTTATTCTTTGGGCTATTGTCCTCGTCAATACTGTATTATATTCCGGCCGATGTGCACTCTAGCCTTCTTCAAGAGTACTGTTCTTTTACCGGCGGAGATCTACTGCACTAGCTGGATAGAGGTATATGAGATTTTCTTTTCGGTTTTTATACAACTAGGAATGTACCCTAACCCTAACCCTAACCCACGGCGGTTATTTTGTTAGTCATTCATATAAATTAATTCACAAACGTTTGCGCGCCGCTTTTATGCCCCCCATTATGAAGATTAAAATCAAGATATATTAACACTAAACCTCGTGTTTAGAATCCTTGTTTCCATTTGTATCCAAATCTATTACATGATTTTTATTCTAGAAGAAAATGTCTACGAATTTCAAGCTTGAGCTTAAGAGCCCTTAAGAAGAATTTGTAATTCATGGAGTCTTGCTTAATCGATTTCTAAGGATTATGGATCCATTTTAATGCAAATCAGAAATATCTGAATTTTCAAATAAGAGATGCTGTTCATATTCTCATACCTTTGAAACCCAAAGAGAATTTTTGTGAATATTTATTAGTTGATATCGAGTACCTATGGTTACAATTTCACCTCATCAGATATATCTGAAATTTTGCGAAAGTCCCTCAATGTCTCGTTATATAAAACTGCATTGAACAAAATATATCCCGCATTACTCACACTTAAGCCTACAGCCTAAATTTATAAGTTCAGCTAACTAATTTCGTACTTTATCCCTTACATACATATATAAAAAGGCTTCCTTCTGTCTTGACAGACTATGGATACCCATGGTAAGGGTGGCTGTGCGTGAAATTTTTGTGACAGGAGTTGCACAATCTCCAACCACACCTCTCCTGAGTCGACATTGTTGAATACCAATGGCAAGTGGAGCTTTAGGACGACTGGAAATAATGCCGAGACAAGTGCAAAGCACATATAGCGCCTAGAATTCCCAAATGGTCACCCATCTGATAGCCAGGCTCAACGTTGCTTAACTTCGATGATCTGACGGTGTCAACGTGATTATGCTATACATGATGGCAGCAAATTCGCTTTCGAACATTGCCAAATATTTTTTGCCATAAAGATACACGAGATGGTAAAAAGTGTATCTAATTTATATCGAGCAATGCCTGTGCATGAGGATTGTTATAGTGGGGAAAGACTTTGCACCGAGACAATCCCACTCTCTAAACAACTGCCACATTGATCCAAAAAGAAGAGCAAGTCAACATCATTGGATGTAGCAGTCATCGCAGGTTTTATATCAGAGTTTTCCTTCTCCTAGGGAGGTTGCCTTCACCACGGCTTACAGAGCTCTCTCCACCCACCATGCCATTTGATCCATGACTGGAACTTAGGTTGGGGGGCACCAGAGACTATTCCACACGCCGGTGGGTCATATATGCCGCAGCTTACAGGGCCTAAGCTCCTCTGGAGGTTTCTGTCAGGGTTACCTCACCCTTAGCCTCTGGTTAAATAACCTTGGCCCACAAGGCAATGGAGGTCCAGTTATACGGCGCAGGACACTCGCCATTCATCAGAGCCCCGTTTGCGTGGCAGTGGTCACGACGTGCACGTGGGGTTGATTTGTCTGGGAGAAGCATAGAAAGACGCTAAGACATCTGTGTGCTTTTAACACACGCCCACACCAGACCTTGACCATGCTATACATACATACATACATACATACATACATACATACATACATATACGTGTCAAGTTGTATATATGTGAAGAATTCAATAATAAGGTCATTTTATTTGGTGTATGTGCTCATGTTTCGTACGGTTTTAAAACTCATGAACTACAACATAAATAATACAGGTAACTAGCAGGACCCGTGTCCTTACTTTGCCCGAGAGGAATATGAAAGAACGATTTAACAATATGGGACATCTATGCATCTCACTAGATAAAGCAATGATGATATTGTTAAATCGGAAATGCGCATTTGGAGTCCACCAGAAACATGGGAATGTTGAAACGTTGATCGATCCGCGTAGACTCCTTACAATGTTTGCATCATCATCATCATCATCATCATCATCATCATCATCATCATCATCATCATCATCATCATCATCATCATCATCATCCGGTTTTAGTATATAAGATGTTGGGAGTATTTTATTTTTTACTTCAGAGTGAGTAAAGCGGGCGGGGATGTAGAAACTGATAATATATGCTGAATATTTCTGGGGTTTCCGCCTATTCACTTCTCTAATTTCTCAAAGTAGGAAAATGTTTAAGAAAGAAATAATGAATAGTTATTAGTCTCTCTCTCTCTCTCTCTCTCTCTCTCCCCATGAGTAAATTCTCTTCAATAAAACCTTGAAGAACTCAGCAAAGTCTCGTTGTGTTTTTGATGCATAAGAAGTTTCGTTCGTCTAAGTTAAACATAAGAGGCGATCGGCATCCACTAGATGACATGGTCACCCATGAAAAAATGACGTTAAAAACAGCGACGATGCAGAAACAAAAAAAAAAAAACAGCAAGGAAACACGCGCACGTATGTATGAAGGTTTTATTTGGTTCCTTGATAGCTCATTGATAAAAACGTAATAAGGATTCTTCTCTCCAGTTCATACCCACCTGCTCATGGTCTGGTCATTACACTGAAGCCACTGCAGATCAGAAACCATTTGTGGTCCATGTCCCACTACCACTCCAGATGCTGAAGCGAACACAGACTAAAACAAAAGTATGGTGCGTTTTCATATTCACACTTGTGGCAGCATTTAAAATTAAAGAAACGCAGAAATGTCTGTATGATGCGTGTACCAGTCACAGGGTGAAGACGAACAAATTTAAAAATCAAGTAGTTTGATGAAATAGTTTTATTTTTATTCAAGAAAATCACATTTTACTCTGTTTCGATGAGAGTGAAAAAAAAAGTGATCAACAAATCGATGGGCAGGGGCAGACAATCCTAATGCACGTGAAAACTGTCAAAATGATTATTGATTACCTCCCCTTATTATGTTCAAAATAATTATTGATTACCTCCCCTTATTATGTTCAAAATGATTATTGATTACCTCCCCTTATTATCTTCAAAATGATTATTGATTACCTGCCCTTATTATGTTCTCTAGAAAAAACATGGCTCCGTCTGTCACTTATCAGTAGAAAACGGCAAATTTGCTTTTCGTAAATAAAAAGCGTTACTCGATCAGTTTTTTTGTGATTTTTGGAATATGAAGTTTTCATTCCGTAGCAAGTATATGCAATAAAAAAGTTTTTCTTAATTTTTGTTTATCGCTATAAGTGCCAGTTTAGATAAGTACCAAAAATATATAACGTGATAAAATACATACATAGCTTACAGATTTACAGAAATCTCTGACATCTCCCACATTCCCACTCAATAAAAATACATAATATAAATAAATAAAAGTGTTTTCTATTCAGAAGAAGGGGACATAAGTTGAAAACAATATTAAATCTATTTTTACTTTCAGCGAGATTATTCTCTCGCCGAGGAAATAATCGATATTAGAAGTTGAAAACTGTAATAACCTTAGACCCAAAGTGACTGTTGAGAATGATATACTCGAACCTAAATTGGCCTCTAAAAACCTCTTTTGTTTCTATTAAAACGAATATATAAGCCAAAAGAGACGGAAAAACGTTAAGCTTTGCCACTGTTTGCACTGATATTCGTTCTAAAAGTAAAGCCTCCTATTTTTTTTAACTCCAAAAGCCGAAGAGCTACGAAGACATGATTAGTACACTTAAAACGATCGACCTTTTGTGCTCCAGAATTTATTTTGCTGCGTAGTCATTACCATTTTCAATGCTCGTTTGCCAGGAATTCAATGACGCATCTCTGCTTCTGACGCATGTCTACGACATGTGGTGGTGTTCTTAGATGTTCACACGTAAACATTTTCAACAGAAAGATGAAACTTTCAGGTAATGAATGCATATGTTCAGTCATCAGAAAAATGCATTCCGAATCCTTTCTGATCCATTCGGGTGGAAACTAAATATAAAAGACATTGCTTTTGAAATGCCTCTCATAAAATAACTCTTGAATCAAGTTTCAAACTAGACAGCTTAATAAAAGAAAAAAATTTTTTGAAGGGGTATAGAAAGTAGAAAACGAAGTAAGAAAATGGTTTACTTAGGAAATAGGTTTGCTTACTCACTTCCCCCTAAATACTTAAAATGGATTCATCCGGCTGATCTTTTCCCGCTAACTTTCCTATTGCATACGGATTTACAAAAAAAAGAAAAAAAATGATCCCAAAAGATACATTAAAAAAAAAAATACCCGAAGAAAAAAGTCATTTTCTGTCTGTCGTTGTCTCTGTCTGTCTGTCTGTCTGTCTGTCTCTCTCTCTCTAATTTACTCTCTCTCGCTTACTCTATGAAAGTATGATAGGTTATGAAAAGGAAGGTTTATAAAGAGATAGCTTCGAATTTGGGGGTATCAAAACCAAAGCAAAATATGATGAAAGTAAAAATAAAAAAGATAAACCCCATAATTTATTATACCATACCTGTTCACACTGAAACACTTATCACAATATTCTGTGGATCTATATTAAAAAAAAAAACTTGTTAAACTTTGTGACATGTTTTATATTCTATGGAGGTCAGGTGCGAACGTACACCCCATAATTTTATTATACCGTATTTCTTCAAACTGAAACATAATTATCAGGTAGATATGAAAAGTCTTTATTAAAGTTTGTGCCTATTTCCATTCTATGGAGGTCAGGCGCGAACGCAGACCCCACAGTTTTATTATACCATCCCTATTTAAGTTAAAACATACTTGTCAAAGTATTCTTATGTACATCTATATCAAAAACACTTTTTTTTTAATTTTTAAATTTTTTATTTCCATACTTTGTGGACCAGGCGCGAACGCAGACCCAACAAATTTAATTAACCACCGTTCTGCCAGATCAAACATACCACTTCCTGTGTCTCGATACATCTTCTATCATTATATGTAATCAGTTTTTTTTTTTAAATAGTCAACCATATAGGAGCCTATTCGTGACCACACACACACACACACACACACACACACACACACACACACACACACACACACGTTCAGTTTTATATTATATATATATATATATATATATATATATATATATATATATATATATATATATATATATATATATACGGAGAAAGAGTAAGCGAGAAATTAAGAATTAAAAAATTAATGAATAGTATAAGTAAAACATATTAAATGGTATCGTTGCATGATAATTCGATTGAAAATTTATTTTTAATAGAGATACGAAAATAAGTAAATAAATAAATCTTTAAAAAAAACCACTGGAAGGATAAGCTGCAGGTAAAATATTTTCTCATGTTTTTCCTTATAAGGAAAATTGATTCCATACTGTTCATTGTTAAAGTGTTATTCAATACGTCTGACGATAGGCTGTTCTTGTGAAAATTTTCAAACGACATAATGTTTGAATTTGTCCGAATAGTCTGGAAACAATTGCAACTAACGAATAAATACACTATTTGTTGCTATCAATCTGTTCCTTGATGTCTTGATTTTGTTAAAACAATATATGAATGCTCAATTATGAAATATGATAATGTTGTAGCTTACAGTTTAAGTCATCTCATTTTGGCTTAAAAATTATTGGTATATGAACGATTATTGAATTTTCAATCATATAAACCCAGTAATATTCGGAATACTATAAATAAGACTATATATATATATATATATATATATATATATATATATATATACACACATATATATACATATATATATGTATATATATATATGTTACAGAAGGTCAGAAAAACATCTTTATTGTCAGTTTCAAATCCGATATAAAGGGACCAGTTTATGGTCGGAAAAAAAATATCAGATTCTCCTCACCCTCTGTTCATATCATTTCTCACCAGAAATGGTGGTCGCACTTTGATTTGTTAGGCAGATCACAATTATTATTAACTCACTAGGAGTAGTCATACAGGCCATTATCAAAGATTTCCTTTTGAGAACAACTTGTCGTGTTCTCTGGAGTCTGGGTGACAACAAGTCTCCCCAGATTTCCAGTAGTCTCCCCCTCTTCCGATAACCTAAACAAAAGGATTTGCGTTATTGCAACAGTCGCTTAACATTGGTTTCTCGTTGGCAGCGACCATTGATCTTCACTGGAATTTGGGTGGCAGCCCTTTTTGCATTCATCCAGTGGAGGTCTGGCCAGTGCTCTCCCTCCTCAGTCTTTTTATCCTGCATGACCTTCCTCACTTATTTGGTGTGATGCCAGTTTATGGTGACATAAAAAAGTGAAGTGGCCACAGCGCAGGGCCGCATGGGGGCACCTTACAATTATACCGTTTCAGTTTTCATGATTCCATGTGATGCTCCTTTATGTTTCTCATCTATAGCCGTTTCTGTGCACAGTTTGTGTCTGTAGTTCATGTGTGGTGTTACTCTCCACAATCAAGGGGTTTCCTTAATGTTTCTGCAGTTTCAATTCAATCCGTTGTATTTTCTCAATCATCCCTCGGATTCTAATCTCTCCCACTCTTTTTCAAAGTTTTTCGGTATCGTTCCTAGCTCCAACTATTAGTAATGTTATTTTGAATTTATTTTCCAGATCTGAGTTCTCTGGGTGGTTCCCTGTATTTACTCCGCTTCTCAGTCTTCTTGATCTTCACTCTGTGGTCTGCTGGAAATCTAAAAAAATTTTAGGACTTTTCCTTCTTGTTAATTATTATGACATCCAGTCTTCTTGCTTGGATGGATTTATCAGTTTGTATATCCATGTCCTATAGGTCCATGTGACTTTCATTTTCCAGTACTGCTACCGGTTTGTGTTTGTACCATTTGTCTGTGTGTTCAAGATGCAATTATTTGCATAATTGCCAATGTACCGCGTCCCTATTTGATTGTGTCTATATTTTATATTCTTTTTGAGCTAGTTTGCTGCATTTACTTTTTAAGTAGTTTATTGTTTTGTCTCTTTGTATGCAGAGTCAGCATTTGCTGTTTTCTTGTGTCTTGTCGATCCTTATTTTGATGTGGTTGGTGCTAATTGCGTTATCTTGTGCAGCTGTCATTAGTGATTTAGTTTCCCTATTAAGGTTTCCTTTATGTAGCCATTTTCAAGTATTTTCGTTAATCTCTTCTTTTATAATGTTTATGTAGCTGTTCCTCTTCCCATTTTCTTTCCTCGTCTCTTTTTCTATTTTGTTTATTTCTTGTTGCAATAATTATTCTTTCAGTGTTCTACATTATGTATTTTTCTTATTCTTTTATATGTTATTTACACAGTCTTTTATACAAACCAGCCCTCCTTCTCCGTCTTTCCTTTTAACACAGGGAGACACATCCCATCACAACAGACGAAGTAATGGGGTAGTTATTTAATTGCCGCCCACATCGATAAAATGTGGCACAAGGCCGGAAAGTGGGAACCCCGCAGGCTCCCCTAAAGAAGTGTTATATAATAGTCTTATTATCGTTTTTGTTTTTGTTGTTATTATTCGTTATTATTATTGTTCTTTGTTATTATTCGTTATTGTTATTGTTCTTTGTTATTATTCGTTATTGTTATTGTTCTTTGTTAAAAGTGAGTCTTAGAGAGTCTTATTAAGAGAGAGTCTTATTAAAAGAGAGATGTTGTTGAGGGATGTTGTTCGTGTTATGACGATTTTTATATATATCAAATGTTCATACTTAGAAGTGTAATAGAAGCTCTTAGAGTGAGGAAACAGTGTTTCGACAGTCTTAGTGTTCACATTGTAGATATGAGATGTCGAGACGTGTATGTAAAGACATTTTAAAACACATGACATATAATAACAATTTTCACTTTACTTTTTGGTAGAATTACAACACAAAGACGACGTTTATAAAAACACATGATAGGTTTATTTCTTTTTCCCCCGGCCGTGGTTTTCATAGTCAAGAATTCAAGTTTCACATTCTAAGTTTCAAAGGTGACCATCTCGCTTCTAGACGTTCGAATGTCCATGTCTGGACTGTCGTCTGTCGTCCTCAGACTCTCTCTCAGACTCTCTCCCAGTTTCTCTCTGCTTAACTCTAAAGTTTCTAACTATATCGAGAACTTCCCATTTTCCATGACGTCATACACATGTTAAAACATGTGTCTTCTTTCACGTGTTCTGGAAATGCGTGTCCAACACTTTTTCCTTTGTTTACAAAAGGAATTTTAACCTATATTCCCAGTAACCTATATTTCCAATATGTTAAAAACATGTTTATTAAATTATCTTATAGTTGCATTCTTCAATTGAATTTTCATAACAGAATTGACAATGCACATTCTTTTCTTGAAACTATTTTATCTCTAAGCTAAACAATGGTTTGTTTTCACATTCCATTTGCTAATTCTCTCTCGTAATCTATTTCTAAACCTAATTTATGAGGTTCGAATTTCGCCTATTCTATTTCATTTTCATTTTAACTAAATCTCTCTATCTTTATACTTACATGAAAAGGGGACAGCCCTTATCATGTAACAGAAGGAGCACTCCTGCAATTTTAAAAATTGCCTGAGTAACCCCGTCAGCATTCCCCAGTCGAGGCGCTTCAGAAAGCAAGCAATAAACTTGCCCAACCGGAAAGCCCGGTAGCAAGGTCTGAGACGGTGGCGTACCTCAGTCCAACAAGTGCTGGGCCGGCTCCCGGCCCCTCACCTGTTGGGTTGATTGTCAAGTGACGAATCCTTGACGTGTACTACCCTGTCTCCCTGCACCCAAAGCCGCTAAGAGACCTTCCCCATCAGACGCAGTAATGGGGTATTTATTTAAATGTTGCCCACATCAGCATTATTTGGCACAAGGCCTGGAAAGTGGGAACCCCGCAGGCTCCCCTAAAGGAGGGGCACTCCTGCAATTTTAAAAATTGCCTGAGTAACCCCGTCGGAATTCACCGGTCGGGGCGCCTCAGGCAGCAAGCAATAAACTTAACCCACCGGAAAGCCTGGTGGCAAGGCCTGGGAGGGTGGATCTCCTAGGTATTACCCAGGCGGTGTACCTCAGTCCAACAGGTGCTGGGCCGGTTCCCGGCCCCTCACCTGTTGGGCTGATTGTCAAGTGACGAATCCTTGACGTGTACTACCCTGTCTCCCTGCAGCCGAAGCCGCTAGGAGACCTTCCCCATCAGACGAAGTAATGGGGTATGATCCCACACAGTCGGACGATTCTATTTATAAACGATGCTGCTATGAACTGACGAATCGATTAATTCACGTTCTGCTACCAACCAATCAGAAACCAGAATTGCTTCATAAATATTAAACCTTTTCTGTAGCAATTTCACATGTCCCCCCCCCGTCTCGACACGGTAAGAATATTTTGCTCTGTGGAACTGTCTACTGCAAACAAGTCAACTCTCAAAACTTGTTTAGAAGAACGAACCACCAGAAACTGTTCTGTCTACTGCAAACCAGTCACCTCTCAAGACTTGTTTAAAACAACGACCATCTGAAACTTTTATGAAACTAAACATGGCTTACACTTCTAGATTATTATTATTATTATTATTATTATTATTATTATTATTATTATTATTATGATTATTATTATTATTATTAATATTATCATTATTATTATTATTATTATTATTATTATGATTATTATGATAATTATTATCATTATTATTATTATTATTATTATTATGATTATTATTATGATGACTATTATTATTATGGTTATAATGATTATTATTATTATTATTATTATTATTATTATTAATAATAATATTATTATTATTATGAATATTATTATTATGAATATTATGATTATGATTATTATTATCATTATTATTATTAATATTATTATTATTATGGTTATCATAATAATTATGATTATTATTATTATAATTATTATTATTATGATTATTAATATTATTATTATTATTATTATTATGGTTATTATGATTATTACGGTTATTATTATTATTATTATTATTATTATTATTATTATTATTATTATTATTATTATGATTATTATTATCATGGTTATTATGATTATGATTATTATTAATATTATTATTATTATTATTATTATTATGATTATAATGATTAACATTATTATTATTATCATTATTATGGCTATTATTATTATGGTTGTTATTCTTCTTCTTCTTCTTCTTCTTATTATTATTATTATTTTATTATTATGATTATTATTATGATTACGATTATGATTATTATTATTATGATTATTAGTATAATTAATAATATGATTATTATTATTATGATTATTATTATGAGTATTATTATTATGATTATTATTATTATTATGATTATTAATATTATGATTATTATTATGATTATTATAATTAATATTATTATTTTTATTATGGTTATTATTATCATGATTATTATTATTATTATTATTATTATTATTAATATTATTATTTATTCTGACTCTTTTTCTTCTTCTTTCTTCTTCTTCTTGTTATTATTATTATGGTTATTATTATTATTATTATTATCATTATTATTATGGTTATTATTATAATTATTATTATTATTCTTATGATTATTATTTTTAATGATTATTATTATTATTATTATTATTATTAATTATGATTATAATTATTATTAGTATTGTTATTATTATTATGATTATTATTATCATGGTTATTATGATTATGATTATTATTAATATTATTATTATTATTATTATTATTATTATTATTATGATTATAATGATTAACATTATTATTATTATCATTATTATGGCTATTATTATTATGGTTGTTATTCTTCTTCTTCTTCTTCTTATTATTATTATTATTTTATTATTATGATTATTATTATGATTACGATTATGATTATTATTATTATGATTATTAGTATAATTAAATAATATGATTATTATTATTATGATTATTATTATGAGTATTATTATTATGATTATTATTATTATTATGATTATTAATATTATGATTATTATTATGATTATTATAATTAATATTATTATTTTTATTATGGTTATTATTATCATGATTATTATTATTATTATTATTATTATTATTAATATTATTATTATTCTGACTCTTTTTCTTCTTCTTTTTCTTCTTCTTCTTCTTCTTCTTGTTATTATTATTATGGTTATTATTATTATTATTATCATTATTATTATGGTTATTATTATAATTATTATTATTATTCTTATGATTATTATTTTTATGATTATTATTATTATTATTATTATTATTAATATTATGATTATAATTATTATTAGTATTGTTATTATTATTATGATTATTAATTTTATTATGATTATTATTATTATTATGATTATAATAATTATTATCATTATTATGATTATTAAAATTATGAATATTATAATTATGATTATTATGATTATTATAATTATTATTATTATCATTATTATTATTATTATTATTATTATTATTATTTTGCGTATGATTATTATTAATGTTATTATTATTATGATTATTATTGTTATTATTATGATTATTATTATTATTATTATGATCATTATTATTATGATTATGATTATTATTATTATTATTATTGTTATGATTATTATTATTATAAGTATGATTATTATTATTATTATGCTTATTATTATGATTATTATGATTATTATTATTATTATTATTATTATTATTATTATTATTATTATTATTATTATTATTATCTATATATTAATATGCTTGTCCGTACGGTGTCACGTCAGCATCATCGCAAACATTAATTAATGAAACACGTCATCATCATCATCGCAAATGTGATTTATGGCTTTAATGTGAATTATCTCCCTTTATTGTTCAATCTTTATTAGGTAAAAATCATTAAACCCTTTTATTTTCTAAAACTTCCCGAACAAAAACAAAAGAAAAAATATGAACTGTCTATTTATAGTTCCGGATTATTTTAAAGACAATTATGCATAGAAGGTATCGTTCCACAGTTTAAATAGTATATTATTTTACTGACATTTTTAACGATGTCTTCTGTTTATTATTGTGGTGTAATACGGAACGCTTATTCTATTTTATTCAGTAATAAATATATTTTTTACATTTAACGTTACGAGTTCGTTTTTTTTTTGTACTGTGCCACTTTATCTTTTTTTTTATTTACTTTTGAGTAAGCCTTACATAACAAAACGTATGTTTAGAAATAAATGTTACAAAAGTCAAGAATTACTTTATTAAATAAATCACCAAATTCACCATTCGCAAATACACTGAGTAACACAGAGTCAAAACATATTTTACGTCTTGTTCTGTTTTGTTTTTGTTTTACGGCATATCAATCCTTTTTCGTGTTATTTAATGGCGAATCGAGTAATTTTGTAACATTTATACAGCTTCACGTTGTTTACATAGTTATTACTTATATTTTTTCATTTTATTTTGCTTCTTTTGCAGGCACTCATCATCTTCTAATGCCCACCGACAGGGCATACAACATTTAAATACTATAAAAAAAATGGACACAACAACTTTTTTTTAATATGAACACTTTGCTTCATTACTTACGATTTAATTTATTTAAAGAAATATTTATTTCCTATTTAAAGATTTTCAGTATATTTTATTTAACTGAAGAATTTTTCCATTATTTTTATTACATTGTTAGGTGAAGTTTGAGAATAGTTAACCCCCCTCCCCATATTAAGAATGGCTTTCAGCATGATTCTTACAATAGCGGTATCAAAGTTTTTTTTTTCCTTATTTTAAAACAAATTATTAAAAAAAGATACAAGACCATTAATTTTTTTTTTTCATTAAATCGCTATTTAGGTGAAGGTCCAAAATAGTTAACCCTTCTCCCCATAACCGTTTTTTTATGCAGTAAAATACTTTGTTTCAATAATTATGGTTTAAATAAATATTTATTCCTTATTAAAAGATTTACAGTATATCTTATTTAATTGAAATCTATATCAATAATTCGACTTAAAAAATATTTGTGAATTTCCAAATCTTCATTGAATAAAATTCAAAATAAATAGGAAAGTCTATTGCATATGTAAAAGTTGACGGTTGCTTCTTTAACTTCATTAAAAGCTATCAAAGTCAACCAAGAGCTGCTCAATATTCTGTCTTAATGGATCATTTAGCAAGGAATGAAGATGGTTATTCTGGTGTACCAGTTATTCTACTATCTACATTTACAGGAAGTCCTAGGAATCTACAACAGCTTCATCAAGATGCAATGGCAGTTTTCTGTGAGCTATTCATTACTCACACGTGTAATCCAAAATGTCCTGAAATATTAAACAACTTGAGATCATCAGAACTTTCACAAAATTGATGTCAACAATGTCACAGTTTTTTTAAATTCACAGTCTGACTCCCAAGAACCTGCTGACTGACCACTATTCTCACTCCAAGCAGCTGATCGACGTTCCTGTCACCGCCGCAATCATCACCAGCACTTTCTCACAATAGCAACAGCATCAGTTACGGTCGCATTGACTTTCAATAAAAGTTTAAACTAAAGTTCTTTGTTTGTTCTACTTGCTTCCATACGTTCATTTTTGTAATATAACAATAAGTAATTTCTTATGTGTTTTAAAAGATTTTAACTACCGTGGAATTTCCACGGGTCCTGCTAGTTATTATTATTATGATTATTATTATGATTATTATGATTATTATTATGATTATTATGATTATTATTATTATTATTATTATTAATATTATGCTTACTATTATTATTATTATTATTATTATTATTATTATTATTATTATTATTATTATTATTATCATTATTATTATTATGATTATGATTATTATTATTATTATGATTATTATGATTATTATTATTATGATTATTATTATTATTATGATTATTATTATTATTATGATAATAATAATAATACAAGTAATAATAATAATTATTATTATTATGATTATTATGATTATGATTATTATTATTATTATTATTATTATTATTATTTATGATGATTATTATTTTTATTATTATTATTATGGTGATGATTTTTATTATTATTATTATTATTATTATTATTATTATTATTATTATTATTATTAATCTATTAATTTATTTAATAATAGGGGAAGATAGTATGCTTGAAGCATTGCTGGTAACTAAATATGGAACCGTGTAATGCACCGGATCGGGTATTAAAATGTCGTGACGTATGACGTATGGATAAAAAATGGACAAACGAAAGAGGGATTTTTAGAGTTTGATTTTTTAATAGATGATGACTAAAAATAAACGGGCCCCAACTCTAATTAGGCCCCGTTTCTTAGTCCTTTGTCCGAATAAAATGGAACTTAGGTCATAACCAGTTTATTATATTCAAAACATCACATAAAAAGACTAGGGCATTTGGCCTTTTTTCTCCGTTCTACAGCATATGTTCTAGTTGCCCTCCATTTAGCTTTTTTTTTGGGGGGGGGGGGTCACCTTGTATATTCATATTTCCATTTATTTTCATGATCAAAACAGTAAAATAGACTTACTGTTTGAAATAACCGGGATGGTAGAACTCTTTGGTATTTCGATAATCACTCTCTCTTTCAAAAAAAAAAAAAAAAAAAGGGACAAAAAGCGTTTTTAAAAATAACGTGAAAAATATCGTAAAACCGAAACCGGAAACGAGTAGGTAGTTATGGTGCTATACAGAAATATGACTTATTTTAAATTAGTTCGGTAGACCAATCATTTATGCATACCGATGTATAATTTTACTTTACCCAATGGTATCACCAATTATATCGTCAGATACGGTCTTACTTTATTTATTTATTTATTTATTTTTCTTTTATCTGTTAATTTATTATCTGGTTTAATTTTAGCGAATCAGAAACCAGTTAGAGTTTTAATACGAACCGGAAGTTTAAGCGTAAACGGCGCCAGCCAAATACGTTGTCATGGAAACAGAGATTAAAATCGAAATTTAAATCCGATAGTTTTCGTCTGTGTGTCGCACTAAATTTATAAAAAATATAAAATTATATCTACACACACACACACACACACACACACACACACACACACACACACACACACACACACACACACACATATTAATATAAAAATTCGGGTTTATATTACTGTACACATAGATTCGAAAAAGTTGTCAAAAAACAAACATATTACAAATAAATGTTATCAAAGGCAAGATAAGTTACTTTTCTACCAAACTGGATATATTTTTCGTGTTTTTATTCAATGTAACATGTTTATTCAGCTCGAAAAGCATACAGTGTTTACCGATGTATTGGAACATTCAAGATGGCGTCTGATTCTCTCTTTAACACGGTAAGTTTGGGAAAAGATGTTATAAATAAAAAACCGGATAAAATACTGTTAAAAACTCGCTCAATGAAGGTTACCGTGACATAGGTTCACATATATTCGGCGGGTTTTTAATAGTATTTTCTATAGTTTTTTATTTATAACACCTTTTTCCAAACTTACGGTGTTAAAGAGGGTGTGAGACGCCATCTTGAATTTTCGAATAAATCGGTAAACACTGTATGTTTTTCGAGCTGAATAAATATGTTACATTGAATAAAAACACAAAAACGTATATCCAGTTTGGCAGAAAAGTAACTTATCTTGCCTTTGATAACATTTATTTGTTATATATTTGTTTTTTGACAACTTTTTCGAATCTATGTGTACAGTAATACAAACCCAAAAATTCTTATTTAATTATTTTTTTCTTTTAATTTTTGATTTATTTTATTTTGTGGATTCTTATTTTATTTTAGATTTCTCGGGTTCTTATGTTTACTATACGAGTAGAGATGTTGTTAATAGGGCGTTCTAATAATTAGTTAAAATTAACTGTGTTTATTCATCTAATTTATTTATCTTCTCTATATAAATAAAATGAACTCATTTTTCCCGTGCGAGTTTGCCTTAATAGGATTAAAAATCACGACATTACATTCAAATGTAATGCCCCCACGCTTTAGCACAGGATCTGAGGTGTGCTATAGTCCTACTAACCTTACAGTTCCTTGATATTCGTACATTTTTACATTTTTTCCGGTGAGAGTTCATTGCCACAATCGGTTAGGATCAATGGAAGTTGTAAAATCTTTTCTCTCTATTCGATTCATACTCTGCCAGCGACCACTTAACACCGCTGCGCATAAGTCCACAGGGGACAGGGGAATATGCGAGGAACACCGGTTTGAGTTCTTAGTTGCTTAAAAAATATGGATTGGCATTTTTCCGTCGTGTGAAACGCGACTTTACATTCAAGTTATTCTGTGGGTTACTTGTGCCATTTTATAAATTTCTTCTTCTTTTTTACCCTTCCTTTTTTCCTCCCTTTATATTTTTTCTCTTTTGTAGGGGGTGGGGGTTGTGATTCGAAGGATTACTTAAACAAAACGAACTAACATTGGATTCCAGTTTATACAAGAAACTTTAACAGTCAGCCGCTAGCGTTCTTCAAATCTTGCACCAATTAGTCGCTTTAGTATTTTATTTACTGTCTTTATACTTCTATTATGTTTGCACTGATTTCATACGTGATACTAGGGGGGAGAGCTGACTTGCTATTTTCGGATTAGTTACTTATTCATTATTTATTCTTATACATTGTATTTCTGAGAGTTTCATTAGCACAATTACTACTACGCTATCGATATTGGAATCAGACGACATTCAAATTGGTTAACAGTTATAACAAACAAAACAATGCAAAAAAAAAAGAAAAGAAACCAAAACAAACCAACATTTTAAAAAATAAAAAAACACGGTCAGTTTCTGGTTTTATTTATTCATTTTTTTTCTTTTTCATTGAACAAAGAAAAATAAATAAATAAAATCTACTAAACATAGTTTCATTATACACGGTAAGTTTTATTTTCTTGAATTTTGTTTTTCCATTAAAAAAACAACAAAAAATTAGATTTAAATAAACATATTTGTATTTCACGAAGTAACTTTTTGGGTTTTTTCTTTTTTTCCTTTGGTATTCTTTCACGTTCGTTTTGTTTTTTATTCCTTTCAATTTTACGCGTCATATATTAGCTAAACCAGGGCAGGGGGCATCTATAAATATAAAAGCTAAAATATGTGTGTGTGTGTGTGTGTATGTGTTTGTGTGGGGGGTGTTCCATCAACCGAAACTCGGCCTCCTCCTCCTGCTACTACGACAATGACGTCATGTTTGACCTAGAAAACGTTGACGTTAGTTTCAACCACCTGCAAGTGGCTTTAAAGGGTTAATTTATCTGTTCTCAACTGTGTGTCTCTTTTGCGTAGAGGTAACGTCTTAGCCTCGATTCTTCGGGTTCGAGCCTGTTTTCCTACCTAAACCTTTTTTCCTCTTTTACAACTTTTTTTTCTTTTCTTCTTTTTTTTTTACATTTGTTCGAGGTTTTCTTTGTTTTGGTTTTTCCAATTCCTTATAACAACGGTCTTTTTTTATAATATTAAAACAGCCCCCCCCTCCTACATACACACCTCCAAACAACCGGGCAACGTAGGGTACCCGCTGCTAGTATTATATAATTTGTTAAACATGTGTGCATATATTATATATATATATATATATATATATATATATATATATATATATATATATATATATATATATATATATATATATACAATAGAACAATGCAAGCATAAAAAGTAATATGGTTAAGCTTAAACATGGGAAGGTAAAGGACTAGTTATTAATACTGGAGAAGAAAAGGATAAGATATTCTAGTAAAAAATTATAATAAATTTATAACTTAAAATATTGGAGCATAAGGAATTGTTTATAAATTGAATTAACAAAAAATTTCTTAATGCTGCAATATTTAAGTAATAAATTTATTATATTTTAAAGGTCCTTGCGAGTGAAATTTTTGTGGCAGGAGGTGCGCAATCACCAACCTCGCCCCCCCCCCCCCAGAGTCGACATTGTCAAATATCAGTGGCAAGTGAAGTGTATGTACAGGACAACTGGAAACAAATGCCGAGATAGGCGGAGAGCACATACAGCGCCTAGAAGTCCCAAATGGTCACCCAGGCTCAACTTTGTTTAACTCCGGTGATCTGACGAGGACCGGTATGTCAATGCGATTATGCCTTTTTTTTTTTTTTTTAATCTTTACGAATATATCCATGTATATACACATGTATATACATATGATTTTTTTTTTGTTTTATTCTCGTAAATGTTAAAAGTTTTTGGAGACAAAAATTCTATTTTCTAATTTTATTTTCTAAAAAATCCATTCACAATTTAATAATTTTATTATAAGATTTATATATTTATTTATTTGAGGATTTATTTATTTTATTATTTGAAGCTCTTTGTTTTGTTTTTTTAATCAATTTATCAAGCGATAGTAATCTTTCGCTTTAAAAGTTCATATTTGTAATGAAATGGAAGTCACAAAAAATGTTTCAGAAAATACATTTAGAAGATCACATGATATGGCGATATTCAAAATAAAAAGGAAAGGAAACAGGAACGAAGAAGAGGAGAGGAAAGAGAAGAAGAAAAGGAAGAAACAAAGAATATTCATCCAGAGTATATGCGGTGGTTGGGGTGGGGGGTGGGGCTGCTGATCTTTTTCCTTCCCTTTCTTGCGCAGACGTGGCTGATCAAAAATCGGTCTATTAAACAGGTACAAGGTTAAACAGCATTTTGCCGGATGCATGAGTGATTTGATTTGGGAGAGGGGTTATTCTGTCTGGGTTCATACAATAATACTATAAAGCGTATATGTTTTCTTTTTTTTTTTTTAATTTAAGAATATCAAAATTATGAAATTAAATTTTTTAAATATAGAGGACTAATAATTATAAAGAAATTTATGAAAAACAAACTTAAAATTTGTATATAATAATAATAATAATAATAATAATAATAATAATAATAATAATGATGATGATAATAATAATAATAATAATAATAATAATAATAATAATAATAATAATAATAATAATAATAATAGACTAGCTAAACCTGTGGAAATTTCACAGCGAACTCATTCCTATGTAATATATTGATGTTGGAATTCCGTAAATGTTCAGTGCAAATGGAGACACTATGATATTATTGTAGCTTTTTTGTTAACACTGCAAAAGTATTTATCTAGCTAGCACGAGCGCCCGGCAAAGCCCGGTCGTAAAGTACACTTAAATATGATGTTTTAATTCTTGCAGATTTCGTATATATTATCATAGAGTTAATGTTCTATCGATTTTTATCTCTATCTTCTCTTCTCTTCTATCTATATATCTATCTATCTATTCTATCTATCTATCTATCTATCCATCTATCTTCTTCTATCTTCTTCTTCTTCTTTCTTTTTTCTATATATATAATGAAGTCATTTTTTCCCGTCCGATTTTGACCTTATTAGGATTAAACATGAAACCATTTCATGCAAATGTAATATGCACAAGCTGCAGCACATTATCTGCAGTGTGTTATAGGCCTATTACATTTCCACTTTCTCGATTAGCGTACATTCCTATATTTTTTCGGGTGAGAGTTCACTGCCAAAATCGGTTAGAATCAATGAAAGTTGTAAAATCTTTTCTCTCTAATAAATTCCTCCTTCCAACGCTCCCTATTTACGCCGCTCCTAGATCGTTCACAAGGAACTCTTACGAACGAACACCGATTTCTGGTTTAATAGATGCTTACAAAAACTGAAATGCTTCCAATTGAGTGAAACGCACCACGCTTATTTCACGTTCCTTAATTACCATTTAGTTCCCAACATTTTCACACTGAGAAAAACAATTCAATTTATGACTGATTTAAAATATTTACCGACAAACATCGAATTTACTCTATTTTAAAATGTAAACAACTTCTATATGCAACTCTTACCGTTCGGTTCGTAAACCCAAATATTAAGGAGGAAAGGAGAGCCATCATATGAGTTAATCAACGATTGTTTCTCTGTAGACTTACAGATTTTAATATTATACGAAATGTGAATGGATTTGGTGAGTTTTTAATTAGAACCCAGGCATATCCTCCTCCTCCTCCTCCTCCTCCTCCTCCTTCTCCTCCTTATTTTTGAGTAGAGACTGATGATAGTCGGACGTGTTCACTTCATTATCTTCTGTTATTATAAGGAGGGGAATAGTATTTTACTATTATGGATTAGGGACTGTGTTGAAATAATAAAAAATAATATTGCGAGGGAGATAATTTTTTTACACTTACCCGTACTTTCACCTAACAATTTATTCATTCTTAATATGGGGAGGGCGGATAGTATTTTACTATTATGGAATACGTTTCGATAGCCATTATCAGATGCGTGACCTCTTGGGAATACCAAATGCTTTGTGTAGATCACCAAAGTTAAGCAACAATGAGCTTGGCTATTATTTGATGGGTAACTTTTTGGAAATACAGAATGCTTCATGTAAGTCACCAAAGTTAAGCAGCAATTCAATTTTCTCATTGTTTATACGATCCCGAGCAACGCCGGGTAGCCCAGCTAGTATATTAAAAAGTTGTGATTTCAAAAATAAAAAAAATATGTCACTATGACTTGGGTGCATTAGCTTGAATCAAAGCTAAAATAATTTATATATATATATATATATATATATATATATATATATATATATTAAGTAATGTGATTGATAATTAAAAATTTAAAAATCAAATTATAATTAAATTAAAAATCCTCAATAATGTAAAAAGCTATAGCAAACATCTAAATGAGTATTTTAACCATAGTTCCTGATCTCAAAAGGCGAAAAATTAAAAATTAAAATCTGCCTTACTTTTAATGCTAGGTTTATTTATGGTGTCTTTTAAATTTAATAAAAACCCTTCAAAATTTGCTGACGAGGAGACCTTGCTTATTAAAAAGCTATATGTAATTATTGTACGTAACTTGATGTCTACCACAATAGAAAGCATTGTTTTCCGAAATGATCGTACAGTAATTGATTTTGTTGTTGTTCCTTCTTATGAAACGGATTTTTAATTTAATTATAATTTGATTTTTAAATTTTAAATTATCAATCACATTACTTAATATTGAATTAGCTCTAGGATATTTACCTATCGAGCTTATTATATATCTAAATTACAACGAGCACTTTCTCTTTCCTGTATTTTAATTAAACTAGTAATTTCATTGTTACATTGAAATACACTCAGCTCTTTAGACTATTGTTCTAATCTCCTTTAAATATATATATATATATATATATATATATATATATATATATATATATATATATATATATATATATATAAGTTGAGTTCCTTCAGCTATAATCGAAACCGAAACTAAAACTTATGAAAGAATTCTTGATAAAATTATTTATTACAAGAGATGGAAGTCTATAACAATTAAACGACTCGGATGTAAGCGTGACACAGAAAATAACGCACACGCAATCATATTAATATATAGATGACACCATGACAAAAAACATTTCCAGGGAAAATTAGATAGGATTGTTAACGAAATAAATAATTCCAAACATGAATTTTTCACACACACACACACACACACACACACACACACACACACACACACACACACACACACACACACACACACACACACACACACATATATATATAAAACACAAAATTTCTATGAGCTATATATATATATATATATATATATATATATATATATGAATAAAAAAGAATGCGAAAAGTATAAAAGCTTATAACTTTTCTTTATTCGTTTTTAATTGGTGACGTACAGGAATACAAAATAATAATATTATGAAAAAAAATTAAAAAACTTTTTTTATAAGTACATAATTTTCGACCGATCCTTCAGTCTTCATCGGTGTAGACACATATATATATATAACACACAAAATTTCTATAAGCTACATATATATATATATATATAAAACACAACATTTCTATGAGCTATATATATATATATATATATATATATATATATATATATATATATATATTAGACTACCTGTGACCCGTTGGGTCAGTATGTTATATTAGATATGGAATTCATGTATGAGCGTGGCACTTGTGACGTAAAGAAAATAGGGTTTTTTGGGGACATAACAGAAACATTTCTATGAAAGTATATTAAGATAAAAAATCACGGACGGATCACTCAAACATGAAAAAAATCCTCCCTATTCGTGTAAAGTTACCTATTTTTCCGAATAATCGCTCAAAAGTCGAAAATCAAACATGATTTTCCTACGAATTGAACGCCAACGAAAGTCATTTAGCAGCAAAAACGCACATGAACTTACCGATGAGAAATATAAGAATGAAAAACCCATATATATTGGAATCCTTCAACCAAGTTATAGAAACTTAAAATTTAAAAAGAAATAATTAATAAAACCTGACGCAAAAAATAAAACCTAAATAAATAAAATAAAATAAGACTAATATTGAAACAGATTAGTAAATGTGGCAACAAATTCACCGTTCTCCCACAACTATTTTGTATCTAGAAATGTAAACAAAAATAAAAAAAGAAGGAAGAAAGGAAGGAAAGAAGGAAAAGGGACGAATAGAGAGTAGTAGTAGTAGTCTTGGCTTTATTACAACTGTTCTTATGTTTGTCAATGGGTTAGTTGTAAGAAAATAGCAAGAGTATAGTTGTAATAAAGAATAGTTGCAAAACACCCCCACGCTTCCCTTGTTAAATAATAATTTGGAAATAATAACGTTAATTTTCAGTGCGCAGGTCAAAATCTGCAAAAGAAGCGATTTGTGTTTATTTGTTTACGTTGTTATGGGTGAATGTTTATGCGCGTATGCGCAACCGGATGTGGGTTACATCACTCGTTACAAGGTCATTTGAGTTTAATAATTATATAGATATAACACAAAATTTCTATAAGCTATATATATATATATATATATATATATATATATATATATATAAATTTGCTCCAATTTTGTACCTCGTTTTATCTGATGGTCGCCTTATACGCCGAAATACACGGAAATATATATGTTAGCTCTATATATACATATAATAGTAAGAACAAAGCTGTTTAATAGAAGTTTACAATTACTTTTTATTGTTCGGCAGAATATTTCAAAACTGGTTTATTAGGTAATCCTATTATTTATCCTAAGCTCTACTATCGTCAGTGAATGTCATGAGCTTTTTCATTTGGTTGGGATTACTATATAAATAGCAATATTTATATTTGTTTTGGAGTTTGTTTTTGCTTATATATATATATATATATATATATATATATATATATATATATATATATATATTTTATATATTTATATATATATATATATATATATATATATATATATATATATATATATACTAGCAAAAAAGTACCCGTCGTTGACTGGCTTCAAAAACAGCCTACAGAAAATGGACTCTGATTTATGAAAGTATGATAGGTTATGAAAAGGAAGGATTGTAAAGAGATAGCTTCGAATTTGGGGGTATCAAAACCAAAGCAAAATATGATGAAAGTAAAAATATAATAGATAACACCCATAATTTATTATACTATACCTGTTCACACTGAAACACTTATCACAATATTCTGTGGATCTATATTAAAAACCCTTGTTAAACTTTGTGATATATTTCCATTCTATGGAGGTCAGGCACGAACGAACACCCCATAATTTTATTATACCATATTTTTTCAAACTGAAACATAATTATCAAAGTATACTTACGCAGATAGATATGAAAAGTCTTTATTAAAGTTTGTGCCTATTTCCATTCTATGGAGGCCAGGCGCGAACGCAGACCCCACAGTTTTATTATACCATCCCTATTTAAGTTCAAGCATACTTATCAAAGTATTATTATGTACATCTATATCAAAGACACTTGTAAACTTTTTTTTTAATTTTAAAATTGTTTATTTCCACACTTTGTGGATCAGACGCGTACGCAGACCCCACAATTTTAATGAATCATCATTATACCAGATAAAATATACCCATTCCTGTGTCTCGATACATCTTCTATTATTATATGTGATCAGTTTTCTATAATAGTCAATCATATAGGAGCCTATTCGTGACCAGACACACACACAGACGTTAAGCTTTTATATATATATATATATATATATATATATATATATATATATATATATATATATATATATATATATATATATATATAGGACTGCTTCATTTAATCACATAAATTAATATACGAAAATATAATTTTATGTGTAAATTTTTCAGTATTTAGTTCAACAGTGCTCAATTATAGGTAGAGCTAGGTAGTAAGTTATAAAAATATGTATGGCAATTAAGCTACACAGAATATTCCGCGTTTCATTTCGTGAGAATCTGTCAGGCATGAGCCTGACAAATTCCTACGAGAATGAAATGCAGAATATTATGTGTAGCTAAATTACTATATATATTTTCATAATTTATATATATATATATATATATATATATATATATATATATATATATATATAGAGAGAGAGAGAGAGAGAGAGAGAGAGAGAAAGAGAGAGAGAGAAAGAGATTAATAGATATAGATAGTTAGATAAATAGATAGATAAAGAGGTGGGGGGAGAGAAAGACTGCTATAATTTTATAGCATAGATCTGCATGACGAAGTGATGGTTTTGATAGGTCATTAAGCTAATTAATGGCGGATTGAAATTGGCATTTATCGTCAATGCGGAAATTATCATCTGATTTTCTTTTAGTCTTCCTCTGCTGAAGATTACTTGGCGCGTCTTTGCAATTTTTTTTACACAGGAATCACCACTTATCAAGTCCCAGAGGCCACTCGAGGATAAGGGTTAATGGACATACATTAGACAATGTGATTATAGCGTAGTAAACATAAGTAGTGAGAATTTTGTAAATTGGATGACTTACGGGGACGGTTCATCAAGAACTTGTTTACATTGGACTTGAAGACAACCAGATTGTAGTCAGCTGGAAAGCAGGCAAACGGAAGAGAGTTCCACAGGCATGCAGTTCTAAGACAGAAGCTTTGTTCATGGAATCTATGTTTAGGTTTAGCGATGGGACAGATAAAGAGTGTGGGAAATTATAAATAGTGGTTTTGGTTAGACGAGTGTTTTTCGTGAAAGTTTGGCGAGGGGGGGGACCATAGATTGAAGCTCAGCTGAGCACTTGTCATGAAAATAACGATAAAACAAATACAGACTCGCAACGTCTCTTCTGTGGGAAAGAGTTTGCAGGGAAGAGAAAAGGGCATCCTCTACTAAGCTAAGAAGTCTATTTTGAACTCTGTCAAGCCAGGATAAGCTGTTTACAAGAACACCAGAAGCAAATTCATGGTCAAACATTCCTTAGGATACAGAGTCGAAACATTACAATACTAGCAGGCCGCCCGGTGTTGCCCAGTCGTAAATACGCATAAATATTATATTTTAATTAATGTAGATTTCTTATTTATTATAAACAGAAATACCGTAAATATTAAACATAACGTTCAATCCATTAAAAAAAAAAAAAAAATGAAGTAAATAAAAAACCCGAAAGAAACTAAGACATATGCATGCGAACATTGTTTTTCTAAATAGTTCACTTCTTGCAAGAAAAAAATACTCGAGCTGAGATCAAAGCTAAAACCTAAAGACAGTGAGTCAAGTACGATAACCATTAGGCCAGCTTGCAACGATCTTTAAAAAGTGTTTTCAAGCCTACTTATTCTTACCATAAGGAAGCTATTATGTTACACGACCGATGACCCCCATCTACCAATTTTTGCAATTTTGACCTCTTAGCTGGCTTTTTTTTTTCCGGATAAAAACCGATTAAAAAGTTTTGTATACGTCTGAATACCCTATATACCAAATGTAAAGACTGTAGATAAAATACTCGCTGAGTATGTAGGTTGAAGATTGTCCTCACACACACATATTCTCACTTTTATATATTTATAGATTAGAAGCCCAGTCTACTCGACTATTTTTTCCGTTTGTGACGTTTTTTTTAACTCGTTTAAACGCAAAACATATTGACACTTGGAACGTAAGCGGCTACGATTTGGAATTGTGTCTTACAGGCGACTGTGAGAAGTTTAGCAGCAAGATGTTTGTTCACATTACATTTAAACTTCTGCATGTTAATACAATGATGAAAGCAGGAAAAAGGGAGGGAATTCCAAAGTACATCAGTTTGAAGGGTGAAAACTATTAGATTACAAGGCTTTCTGGCATCTAGAGATTTCTAAACAGAGTGGGGTGGGATTTTGCTGCTTATCGGATTACTCGAGAATATGTACATCGAGGGAGTACAAGTGCTATGAGCTTATCAGAGAACATTTCATTAAGGTACTTGTAAAACAGGCACGGGGTCACGGCATTGGGGCGATGGGACAGGAGTCGGTGTTTGGTTGAGAGTGCAGCATCTATAAGGTTAAAGACTCTCCTTTTTTTTGGGGGGGGGCAGTTGAAATGTGGCAACGATACTACATGCAGGTGTAATTCGTTCAAGGTCCCACCCCTACACTGTGAGATCATTGGGAGTATTTAGTTCTCTCCCACTTCAAGAACTGTGACACCAGGATCGGAAAGTGAGATTGAGAAGTCTATGCGCCAGAGGAAGGACACTCTGACCTGACAAAACATTCTTGGGCAGCCCC
>NC_136514.1:47085922-47088422 GCF_053919585.1 Euprymna scolopes | reverse complement strand
TAGGCTCCTATATGGTTGACTATTTAAAAAAAATGATTACATATAATGAGAGAAGATGTATCCAGACACCGGAATGGGTATGTTTGATCTGGCAGAACAGTGGCTCATTAAAATTGCAGGGTCTGCGTTCGCGCCTGGTCCACAAAGTATGAAAATAAAAGATTTAAAAATATAAAAAAAAATGTTTACAAGTGTTTTTGATATAGATGTACGTAATAATACTTTGATAAGTATGTTTTAACTTAAATAGGGATGGTATAATAAAATTGTGGGGTCTGCATTCACGCCTGGCCTCCATAGAATGGAAATAGGCACAAACTTTAATAAAGACTTTTCATATCTATCTGCATAAGTATACTTTGATAATTATGTTTTAGTTTGAAGAAATATGGTATAATAAAATTATGGGGTGTTCGTTCGCGCCTGACCTCCTTAGAATGGAAATATGTCACAAAGTTTAACAAGGTTTTTTAATATAGATCCACAGAATATTGTGATAAGTGTTTCAGTGTGAACAGGTATGGTATAATAAATTATGGGGTTTATCTATTATATTTTTACTTTCATCATATTTTGCTTTGGTTTTGATACCCCTAAATTCGAAGCTATCTCTTTACAATCCTTCCTTTTCATAACCTATCATACTTTCATAAATCAGAGTCCATTTTCTGTAGGCTGTTTTTGAACCCAGTCAACGACGGGTACTTTTGCTAGTATATATATATATATATATATATATATATATATATATATATATATATATATATATGCGATATATAATTATTTACACAGACAAACTTCCAACTCATACAAACCATAAAAGCTGCAGAAGCTTAGAGTACTCGCTTTGAATGCAAGTGATTCGAGTTTCAAATCCTGAGTTTGGATATGTTCTATTGATTATACCAAAGAAGAGGAAAACTCGAGTCTAGGACTTCTGGTCAGCGGCTTTCATAAGTTGTGTTAACTGCGGACATATAAATAAACAATTAATATTATTTATTATCTAACGCAAGCTTGTTTTCGTCTTTTGAAACTCATTCGTATAGATTCAAATAACTAGCTTATCTATAAACGGGTTCGAACATACACTGCAGAGTCTTATGACTAGGACATTTTAATAAATTTTAAATACAAACTCGTACCGGTAATAACATCTAAATTGTTCAAGAGAGTCAAGGGGAGAGAACTCCATTTATTACAGGGGAGTTACTATCCATCCATCCAGCACGGCCATATTCAAGATAGAACTCACTACACGAGTTTGTAGTGTAACTCAAATCTTCTCAGTAGTAAAATACTTGATGCTTCCCAGGGTTATTAAGGGTATTTTTTTATTATGACACCATCACTAGATGGATTGCCTACCACGGCTTAAGAGAGTCACATCTACCCTCGATAGAAGGATAGACCACACCAGTTTCTCAACCTTGATATTTTACCTTGTGGTACATACAGGTCATCGCCTTCCCAAATGGTCACCCATTTGGTACAGGCCAGGTTAAATGTTGCTTGACTTCTGTGATCTGGCGACTATGGGTGTGTCAACGTGATTATGCCGTATATAAGAAGGGAAGTCACAATAAAACTTAAATAGTTAAGTATTATGGTTCTGAACATTTGGAATGAGGATTGACTATTCAAATTATTTAGATTCTTCAGCCTATTGTTATCATTTTGATTGTTATTTTCATAACGTTTCGGTCGATATAACCTCCGACTTTCTTCAGGTTTATCTTGTCGAACTCGAGAATATTTCTGTCCGGAATCTGCATGGAATTTCAAATGGAACCTTTTTACTTAATCCACTGGAGTAGAAGTCCTAAGTTATTTGCAATTGTGTTTTGATATTTTTTTTTTTTTTTTGCTTTAGAAACTTTAATCTTTAAAATTGTAACTTTTGCGACTAAATTTTACTAATGGCTTCTATCCACTGAATCACGCCTCCTTAAAAAATTCTCATGTACTGTTTCAAATTCTGTGTAACTTAATAGCATCTATCTATCTATCTATCTATCTATCTATCTATCTATCTATCTATCTCTCTCTCTCTATATATATATATATATATACACACACACACACACACACACACACACACACACACAGAGTGTCCCAATAAAGTGTATACACTCTGTAAATGACCATAAAACCAACATTTATTATCAGAAAGTTTTATCCATCAAAATACTGTGAACAAATATAGAAACACGCTAATTATCGAAAGTGTTCAAATTAGTGGCCATTGTGGTCCATGAACAGCTGACAACACTCACTGATCAAATCGAAAACGTTCCTAATCAGTTCAATTAGATGTTGACACATCTTCTTTCAATGGTTGCTTTCAACTCATTTATTGTAGCTCGTTTTCTGGTGTGAAAAAATCCATTGTCTGGAGGAATCAAATCTGGTGAGCATGGACAGTACTCGATACATCCTCTTCATCCTAACTATCTGTTTCGCAGGTGACTATCAAGATATGCTCTTACGTCATGATAAT